>NW_024879571.1:0-257832 GCF_900700415.2 Clupea harengus
CTTACCAAGAACTATTCAGCACCACCTCACTGGCAAAACAATAACCAGGAGTGGCATCATTTCTAATGCTCTCTCTCTCTCTTCCTGCCCATCTACCTTTTCTGCCAGTATTTAACATGGTGTAAGTGTCCAACAGACAAAAATGTAAACAATCTACTGATGCCTTTGTTTCTGCTTCACCCCACAGTACTCAGACACGGTGCAAGGCTTTGCTGTTCCAACTCCAGGAAAGGAAGGAGAGGCACTTTTGAACGGGCCGAAGACAAATGGAACAGGTCAGCTCATACCTCCTCAAAAGCAAATCAATAAAATATAAACCCAGCAGTATCTATCCCTACTTTCAGCTCCACTGAATCAATTGCCTGCCAAAGAAAGAGGTCTGACAGATAATTTATGCTAGAGGAACAAGAAAAGAAATGCACAGACATAAGAATATAGGTCATGCAAATGATTGTTTAACCATTGTTGAAGTGTTAACCAAATAAAGATGAAGGGTGAATTAGGATGATGACATATTTACTACCCCTAGTGTACAATAGGTATTTAAGATTTACCAGACTGGCTGGGGAACCCATACTATGATTATTGGTTAAACTAAGTGTAAACATTGTCTCTATGGCTACACTCTTAAAGACTTTGTTTCACATATGGTTTCAAATGCAGCATATATTGAAACCACACAACAGAGATAATTGTCAACCATAGTTCCTAAAGGACATAGCGATTTGTGTTATCTTTGATAGTGGTGCGCCTCTGTGTGATCCGTGTCTCTGTGTGATCAGATTGATTGATTGACTGATGTCTACCCTACCATTATTGGCCACAATTAAATCTTTGTAATTGAGAGAATATTTGAAATGTCATGTCCATCGCATCAAAATTATCAAAATTATTGTAATGGGTTGTTTATAGGCACCTTTCTATATCCGTGAGGGAGCTCACAGCTCAGTAACAATAATAACATGAAGCTAATTACAGTGCATGAAATGCCCTGTATTTTTATTCAAACTGTTCTCATTACAGTGCATGAAATGCCCTGTATTGTTATTCCTAGGCTTCTTATACTTCTTCTTCTTCTTATTATTCTTTGTACCAAACTTCTGCGCTTAATTCAGCTCAAACCGCTTAACTTTCGTATGCTATATATTTTTTTCATTTTTCTGAACTTTATACTTTTTACATCATAATAGGGTCATTAAACTGGCTTGCACCTGTGCTTCACTGACACCTGCACCAAGGTTCCAAGGCTCCTCTTCTCTCTGTCGCTCTCCATTGAACTCTGTCCATCAATTCCTACTCTTTTTTCAACTTTTTTGTCAGCCTTCTTTGGCTTTACAGTTCTCTACATCTAAGACTAACATCTCCTTCCTCCAGTCCATTCTCTTTCCTTTTTTAACTCATTCCCTCTCTCTGTAGCACCTCCATTCACGTGTTTTTTTTCTATCCTTCTCCAACCCCTCTTTCTCACACTCCAGCTCTCTACTTTAATCAATTTTCAAACTTTTCCCTCTTGACTCTCTCTTTACTGTCTATATCCATAGCCAATCTTGTTTACTCTTCTTTCCTTTCTTCTTATGATCACTCTGTCCATCAATTCCCACCCTGGTTTCAACTTTTTATACCAGCTTTCTCTGACTTACTTTCAACCAACATGACTTCCCTAGCAACCAGCATAGCAACCACTTCAATTACCATAGCAACCACCATGACTACCCTAGCAATGCCCTAGCAACCACTACTATAATGACAACCTAGCAACCACCATAGCAGCCACTATGACTTTTGTATTTAAATGTCATTTTTCTGAACTTTACACTTTTTAAGATATTAAAGAAAAACAAATACAAATTTCCTCATAGACTTATATTGGGCTATTGTGACATCATAATATGGTCACTAAACTGGCTTGCACCTGTTAGTGGGGTGGCTTAGCTTGATAGTTCACAAGAATTGTGCACTTTGTGATAAAAGCGTGAAATTTGGTATACATATAGCCAAAGACTAATGAATTTTCAATATGGCGGCCTCTGGAGCCATTTTTCAAGATTACAACTTTAAGTTGAATTTTCTAACATATGTTAATTGATATGAGATTGTTGATCTAGTTAGTTATTTTTGCCATATATTGGGAGTTACTACATGTATAACACAAATAAGTCATTCAAATTATAAGATGGTTGTTATTTTTCAAAACGGCAGAATACTGGTTTAAAGTTAGTAATTGCAACAAAGTTGCATAGATATATGATATAGACAACATCAAATTACACTTTTTTCATTTTGCCGAGTTCAGATTGTGACTCTAACATTAAGCGTACTAGAAAGTTTCCTTCTGTTTTATAAGGCAAGATAGGCGAAATAAGGTCTAGATGTGAAAACAATAACTGTCCAAATGTATGGTCTATCATGGAAAAGTCAGCAATCGCCCTCACAGTAACAGGGCTGTGCAGTCTAAGACAGCCCTTCTTACATTTGCGGGGGAGACAAGTTCATAGCTGGACTGCCCTGCATCTGGTAGGCATGTCCAGAATGGTTCATAATGACCCTCAGATGTCTTTGACCAGCCCCATTTACAGGCTGAAGGTAGCTCTGGTGTAGATACCAGCATCTGACCCCACACATGGCCTACGTGGTAGACTGCCTGCTTAACATGCTCCTTTAGGGCAGCCTTTGTTGGGGGGATTGACTGCACATTGTGCCGTTTCACAAATATTTTCCTTCTAGCATGGTTTATTTCTGTGGATGTGCTGGTTCGGTCATAGAGCAGGATGATAAACCTTTCTATTGCGGCCATTACCTCCTGTGGAATGTCATGTTGGGCAGAACATAGCTCTAACAGGGCATTTGTAAGAGAGTCTTTCCCAATGCCCAGCAAAGCTTGATACTGTGTCACAGCCAGTCAATGCATGAAACACACGAAGAGCAGGAAGAAACACAAGTTATGCAAGTCTGCTTAGGGCTGGGAAGGTTTGGTCATACTTTTGCCACCAAAGAATTTGATCCTTATCTCGGGGACAAGCTATCCAACTACTCTATAAAGAATTCTCAGGGCAGGGCTGACAAGTTATCAATCAGTCAATAAACAGTGTGCAGTTTGTGCAGAAGTGGATCCTTATCTCAGGGAACCAGTTTTTCCTCAGCAAAGCTTGATACTGTGTCACAGCCAGTCAATGCATGAAACACAGGAAGAAACACAAGTTATGTCGTGGAAAATTCTATGAGTTCTCAAGAAACTTCTCAAGGCAAACAGGTATGAATATACTGAACGGTTTATTTCAGAGTAGTTAACTGCTGCTGAGCTGGTCCATGGAGCGATCAGGCAGACTAACTGAGGACCAAGTCCCCGAGCTCTTTTTATAGATCTAGCCACCTCTCTTCTTCCGTGTACCCCTGTCCTTGCTTACCTAATCAGAATTAACCACATTGAGAACCTTTGTTACATCTATTTTCAACAGCTTGCATATTGCAGTTAACTGTGATAACAGGTGCCTCGCCTTTTCAGGTATGGATTCTGGAGATTGCTCATCTTGTGACCTTGTGTGGCCTTTCAGAAGCGTCATGGCCTGTGACCTTGTCATGGCTTTTCTGCCACGTGGTTTATAAGAAAAGACATCTCTGCCACGTGGTTTATCAGAAAAGGCATCTCTACCACGTAGTTTATCAGAAAAGGCATCTCTACCACGTGGTTTATCAGAAAAGGCATCTCTGCCACGTGGTTTATCAGAAAAGGCATCTCTACCACGTGGTTTATCAGAAAAGGTATCTCTGCCACGTGGTTTATCAGAAAAGGCCCTTCTGCCGTGCGGCAGCCTTCTCATCTAACTGCTACTTCTATCTGTTGAGATGTCCATGTTCCAGTACCAGCAATACACACATTATTCAACAATACAGTCATTAGTAGGTAAAAATACGACATTCTGCAAGTGTGCTTAGGGCTGGGAAGGTTTGGTCATACTTTTGTCACCAAATAATTGGATCCTTATCTCGGGGACAAGCTATCCAACTACTCTATAAAGAATTCTCAGGGCAGGGCAGACAAGTTATCAATTAATCAATACACAGTGTGCAGTTTGTGCAGAAGTGGATCCTTATCTCAGGGAACCAGTTTTTCCTCAGCAAAGCTTGATACTGTGTCACAGCCAGTCAATGCATGAAACACAGGAAGAAACACAAGTTATGTCGTGGAAAATTCTATGAGTTCTCAAGAAACTTATCAAGGCAAACAGGTATGAATATACTGAACGTTTTTTTTCAGAGTAGTTAACTGCTGCTGAGCTGGTCCATGGAGCTCTTTTTATAGATCTAGCCACCTCTCTTCTTCCCTGTACCCCTGTCCTTGCTTACCTAATCAGAATTAACCACATTGAGAACCTCTGTTACATCTATTTTCAACAGCTTGCATATTGCAGTTTCCTGTGATAACCGGTGCCTCGCCTTTTCAGGTATGGATTCTGGAGATTGCTCATCTTGTGACCTTGTATGGCCTTTCAGAAGCGTCATGGCCTGTGACCTTGTCATGGCCTTTCTGCAACCTGGTTAATAAGAAAAGACATCTCTGCCACGTGGTTTTTCAGAAAAGGCCCTTCTACCGTGTGGCAGCCTTCTCATCTAACTGCTACTTCTATCTGTTGAGATGTCCATGTTCCAGTAGCAGCAATACACACATTATTCAACAATACAGTCATAAGTAGGTAAAAATACGACATTCTGCAAGTCTACTTAGGGCTGGGAAGGTTTGGTCATATTTTTGCGTTTTGCCACCAAAGATTTGGATCCTTATCTCGGGGACAAGCTATCCAACTACTCTATAAAGAATTATCAGGGCAGGGCAGACAAGTAATCAATCAATCAATAAACAGTGTGCAGTTTGTGCAGAATTGGATCCTTATCTCAGAGAACCAGTTTTTCCTCAGCAAAGCTTGATACTGTGTCACAGCCAGTCAATGCATGAAACACAGGAAGAGCATGTGCCTTATCAGGCCCAAGTCCACCTGAGATTGCATGGGCTGCTAGGTATCGAAACCTTTTCCAGTACCAAATGCCAACCAAAGCTCATCCGCTGGCTTTAGACCTTGAGCTGCTGCCACCGCCAAAACCACAACATCGGTATCTACAGTTTGGATCATAATTCTCTGGTGACCATGCTGGTGACAATGCTGGTGACATGCGGGTATCAGCTTCCTCGTGTGTGCATCGAGAAATTGAGGACAGATCAGCTAGGGGTGGTTTGCTGAAGACTATCATCTGTGACAACAAGCTGTTTATCCTCCAGCACATCTGAGCAGAGCATCTGAGAGGAAGGTGAACAACTCATTCTTATCGCTGTCTACTCTGAGAACATTTTCAGAAAGTTTCTGACTAGTCAGTGAAATGACTCGGGGGCCACACCCTTTCGATAGGGAGAGAGCAGGGGCGGAGATCCCATTTCATTGTAGGGGGGGACAATACATGGTCAAATTTCAGAGCGTAATTCCTTGGGGGGGGACACACAAAAATTGCTGTCTGGCCCTATCGCCCTCTCTCTCTCTATGCTGTCCTCGTATTGCGTTTGCTACCTTGCAGGACTAGACAGATAGCTAACAATTGTCTTTGCAGAATAAAGATGATGAATTTCAAGTGAAACCACAAGTCTTGTTTTTCTTGAGTTTACTGAAGTTATCAGCATGCAATTATTCATATAGGACGTTTGATTTTGTAAAACTGTCTGGAACAGGCAGAAATAAAGAGATACATACATTTCACGTCAAATAATATGACATAAAGGTAGCACGATACCACGAGAGCTAGTATAACTTAGCTGCTAAATACCAAATTATCTTATAACATTTACAAACAGAAATTCTACGTCATTTTACTTGTACTAGCACAAAATATCTACTCACAGACAAATAATGTCAAAAGTTCAAACGCAAATGAAGGCTCTTCAAGAAGGATTTCAGCTGCATGTAAATTAACGTCTTCTCCATTCTATTCCAACATATGTCCACGCGCTTGAGTTTAGTGCTTATTTATTTATTCAATGCCATTTGCAGTGTTCATGTATTGCGTAATTGTTTATGATACAAATATTCTCGTATTTATTATTATCATAATTATTTAAATCAGAGGATGTATGTAGAATTGATGTAAACACAATCACCAACGATTTCTCACAAATTCAGCCCAGAACATGGCCGCACTCCAATCTGGTCGATTTACGAGTGCTATTTAGTTCTTACGAATCTCAGATGAGAAAACGTTCATAAATGCCAGATTTGTTCGTAACTGCGTTTGAGAATGAGGTCCAATGTCCAAGAGGAGTGTGTGTGTGCTTTGTCCAAAATCAGCCTCTTTTTAATCAGCACACTGGTTAAGCTACTAGCTTTGGTCAAAGCAGGAGAAATGTCACTTTTCATGTTACAAGCTTGTGCTTGTTGAACAAGTGGTGTGATAAATTACTTACTGGCTTTTACTTGTAGAGGTTTACAGTACCGTGCTACTGGGCTGATTGACTGAAACACAGAGCTGCCGGTAGCCCCGCCCGTTGGAAACAGATTGTGAACCAAACCACTTTGAGGAATAGGGGCGATCATGATTTTTCAACACTTAAAAAACACATTGTTTTACGTTTATAATTAGCAATGCTTGTGTTGTCGTGCTTTTATTTAATATTACTATAATAATACAAATTATTTATTTGTGTCTACAATGATTGTTGGGGGGGGACAACTTTATGGTGGGGGGGGGGGGGGGACACGCCCCCCGGGATCTCCGCCTATGGGAGAGAGCTGTCCACAGTTTCGAAATTGTCATTAGCACGTTGACTGTTTCCATGTAAAAGGCTGTCAATGGAACTTAATAAAAAGGGTCTCCCTTAATCTTAAGATTTACCTTCTTGACCTGTTAATCTATTTTTATCTTTGAAAAAAAGCTGAGTACATATAACTCTACCCCTTCATAGAGGCATTCAGAAAATGACTGTTACGAAGGAGGTAAAATAGTCATTTTTCAGTAAAGGTGAAGATTTTCTATATTTACAGTGCATTAGCAAAAATATAGCACATATCTGTGTCTGTGGTATCTGTGATATTCTCGTTGTGTGTGTTTATAATCAGGCCGAGTGTTAAAGAAAGATAGTTTACTAATATGAAGGAGGCAATTATACATCTGTACTGTTCACTTCTGCTCTGCATGAACACCCAACCTGCGCATGCCTGTAGGGGGTCATGCCATACGTCACTGATGTGACAATGTTATTACTCATAAACATTATAGTATCTTCCTACCAAGTACAGTCTCATATCAGCAGCAACCTACCATTTCGAACTGGCGTTAGCACGTTAACTATTTATGTAGAACAGGGAATCAATAGGGGGGAAAAGATTAAAAGTGTTTTTCTTAATTTTAGATATGGAATTTAATCTAAATTGTAAACAGTCAATTCATATCTCTCAGATTAATTTTAACTTGGAGGTGACACCAACATGTCACTTGAAAGCTGTAAGTAAATGGTCTTGATTTGTGAGGACAAAAAAAGATTCTGATTTTATGTAGCCTACCTAGCTAGGCATCTAGTCATAATTCTGACACTTCCAAGCTGCTTACTAGGTAACTCTGTGCATGCTATACAGTGATGGCCAATGTTGTTCATGATATCCCTCAGTAATAGTTAAATTGTCCTCATGCCTCCTCATACAGATAGGCCTACTGAATAAGTCTGCCAGGTTATTTAATATTACACATTTTAACATTGCATATGCAAATATATAAAAGTCCTATCAGCCCTTTATAAAGTACCTTTAAACCCTGTGTAAAAGAATATTCTTTTTCATGGTTTGATAACGATATTTACCCTGTGAACTTACTTGGTTTATTACACATACCTGAAGTACATGAAACCAGCAAAGCAACACAGATGCATGTGGAAAGACAGTCTTGATTGCCTTGATTTCTTTCTGCTCCCAGTCAACCATAACACATATGGGAATGGAAACAGGACAGTAAGCTCAATGAAATCATAATAAAATGTAAGGCGATAGTGATGTGGCTTTGCAGAGTGTAAATAATAATTTAAGTATGTTTTCAACAATTTGAAAGTTTTTGAAATGACTTACCTTGGTGTGAGATCTGCTGCCTCTTCAAGCTTTGTAAGACAAATCTCTAATGTTGAGGATGTCTCTTGACCCAAAATAAAAAAATGACACAGGTATTCCTTTGCCCTCATCATTTTTGACCATGACAGCATAAAAAGCAAAGCCATACTGGGTGACACTTTTATATAGCCTGACGTTGTTATACTCATAATTCTGGTCAGAATATGAGTCTGATACTGCTCCATCGGGCTGTGATTATGGGGCGTGTTTCAACCGAACCAGGAACCAGTTGTGGATAGACCTACAACCAATCAGAGCAACGTAGTATGTGAACCGGGCCAGCTGATGAATTAAACTTTTACCGAAACCCGTAGGAAGGATGGCAAAAACATCTTTTCGATCGACAAATGCATTGATCGTGTTTCTCTGTTCCTCTTTCAAAATGAATGCGCTGTCCATGTCTTCTAAAACAGACTTGATGGCAGAATCTATCTACACATCTCAGCTCTCCAGCGGCAGCCATGTTTGTTGAAAACGAATTCAACCCAAGCGCTCTTTGGTGACGTGGTTGATTATGTTACTGTTACAGTCATAAACTTACCTTTTGTTACCATTTGAATATGCTTGAATGCGTGTACAAAAATCCCATATTTTCCCAAAATTATTTTGAGAAAACGAGGCAGAACACAATCACAAATGTTTGATATGTTAAGAACAAATATCTAATCTTTCCAAAAAAAATGTTGGTAAATGCTGTCATTTTTTTGCTATAGCATGGCAAAAATTGCACAAAATGTATTTTCATCCATTTTTAAGCTTTAATATCTTCCAGACCATTCATCACATAAGGACAGTTTTTTAATACAATATACAGAGCATATATAGGAAGGTCTGTGTATAATATCAAGTCTCTAACATTGAGCTTTCCACAGGCCTTCAAAGATGCTGCAACAAAGCGTAGATTAAAATCATTGCGCAAATTCAAGCACCCCGAATACTATGATATACCCAAGCCACACCCATATTCTTCAAGTAATGGTATCATATTTTAACCCTAGAAAGTTTGAAGGAGCTAGCTTAAATATTCTTCTAGTAATAGCAATTTGAAAATGGCTCTTCAGAAAACGCTGCTAAAAAAGCACCCCCTCCCCCCTAAAACAGCTTTTTGTGACAAAACTATTGGGAGTAGAGAGCTAATATTTAGGACTATACCTATTAAGAAGTGTATGAACAACCTTGCATTTTTTCAGCCAAATCTGAGATGGTCGAGTGGGGAATTTTCCTTAAATTGTCACGTTTGGCGTGGATTGACTCCTATGTGACAGTGGTTGATACAGTAAAACACTGTCTTTCAAGTCAAACTTGATGAGTTTTGCCACTGATATACAGTCATAACAGTAGAATAGCTATTTTTCAGTTCCATCAGCCTTCTAGCACACCCATGGTAACACCGCAGCCTAAACTCCAAGACAAATGGGTGACTGTACAGCGAGGACGTAGTAGAAAAAAGTCAATACCCGTATCAGACTCACATCCCATCTCAATTTCAAACCGTTTCTCCCCCATTAATACCACCGATGCTGATGATAAAGTTCTCGTAATTGGTGACTCCACCCTGAGACATATTAAACTCGCAACCCCATCACAAACAGTGAACTGTATACCCGGAGCTAGAGCAAATGACATCGAATCCCACTTAAAACTAACGCTAAACTCTCCAACAAACTGCATCTATACCCAGAACGTACAAACCCACCGCAAATCACACTAAAATAAGTATTAATCAGGAAAATCTAATAAAGATACAAACTTTATCAGCACACAACAAAACTTGTACAATCCTAAAACTGGGCCTTATTAACATTCAGTCCTAAACATCAAAAGGTGCAATTATAAATGAGCTGATAACGGACAACAACATTCAAATACTTTTTCTAACTGAAACCTGGCTAAAACCAGATGAATTCCATGTGATCTTCCCTCCAACTCATGTTAACTGCCACATCCCCCGCAGAACAGGACATGAAGGTGGAGTAGCTACAATTTCCCTCGCTAACCTATGTATTTCCCCAAAACCTAAATTAAAATTGGCCTCATTTGAAGTCCTTGTATTTCATCTTATGCATCCAAACTCAAAAGCCACTCACCCAGTCACCCTTGTGACATTATATAGACCACCAGGCCCCTACACTGAATTCGAATCCGAATTTTCCGACTTCCTATCCGCCTTGGTTGGAAACTCTGATAAAATCCTCATAGTGGGAGATTTTAATATCCACATGGATAATGAAAATAATAGCCTTACAATTGCATTCCAATCACTAATAGACTCTATCGGGTTCTCCCAACATGTAAACACACCAACTCACTACCATAATCACAACATTGACCTTGTATTAACACATGGCCTAGAAATCGACCGCCCTATAGTTCTACCCCAAAATACTGCCCTTTCAGATCACCACCTAATCACATTCAACATGAAATTAGAACTCCGCCCAACAACGGAATTAACCCACTTCTACAGCCGTTGTCTATCCGACAGGACTACAGCAGAATTCATATCAAAACTACCAGTCGCTCTTGCCACAGCTCCTACCACTGGCAAAGTATGTGGCGTACGCACACCCCAACCTCATATCGACCTACTAACGGATGGCGTCATACATGCGCTCCACTCAACCCTTGACGCTGTTGCGCCACTAAAAAAGAGAATAAGAAAACTGAAAAGACTGGGCCCATGGTACACTGATCAGACTCGTGCACTTAAACAAACCACACGAAAACTAGAAAAAAAAAATGGTACTCCACCAAACTTGAGGTATTCCACCTGGCATGGAAGGATAGTCTTCTAAGCTATAAACGAGTACTTTCTGAGGCAAAATCGGCTTACTAATCTTCATTGACTGATAATAATAAAAACAACCCAAGGTTCCTATTTAACACCATTTCTAGGCTAACAAAAAACCACAATACAATCGAACATTCTGTTCCCATAATCTTTAGCAGTAATGATTTCAAATTCGGTACCACTTTACAATAAGGCTCCATTTATAAAGGTTTATATAAGTCATTAATAAGCCATTATAAATTAGTTATAACACAGTTTTTATACATCGATGCGGGCTCACTATTTGGGAAGATCCCCATCTTGGCAACCCACTGTCTATCCTTTAACTTGCTAAAGTAGCCCATTGCACACTCCCTACCATTCTTGTATCTGTTACTACCAGACCCGTAGAGATTACCCCCGCCCCCCCCCCAAAAAAATATGTAAACAAAAGTTTTTTTTTTTTTCAATTTGAATTACATGGGATGCACACTATGGTCTTATTGTGTTGTCTGTGTTTCCAGAGTTGATATAGAAATAAAGAAAAATATATTTAATTGTGCTTTCTTTGTAAGGTAGCCTAGTGACGTGACGAGATAGGTCAGAAGGTCACAGACCGGCGCGCCAACAGTAAATAGGGAGCTTGAGTTTTGATATCTTGCCTATATGGGGGGGGGGGGGGCTCTCGTGTTTCCGTTACGGTACTGGTTACTACCCCACTCCTTTTGAACGTGTTCTCCCTATGTGTATGTGATTTGTGTATGTTGTGTCTGGATGCTACTGGATGTCCTAAAATTTCCCTCAGGATTAATAAAGTATCCATCCATCCATCTATCCATCCATCCAAGATCAGGTTACTGCTTACTACTCATTAATCTTATGAGTTACCAACATTTATAACTGGCAAAAGGGAGCCTTATTGTAAAGTGTGAAACACATCATCATTTATTAATCAGTAACTAACATTTGTAACTGGCAAAAGGGAGCCTTATTGTAAAGTGTGAAACACATCATCATTTATTAATCAGTTACTAACATTTATAACTGGCAAAACGGAGCCTTATTGTAAAGTGTGAAACAAATCATCGTCTATTAATCAGCTACTATAATTTATAACTGGCAAAGGGAGCCTTATTGTAAAGTGTGAAACACATCATCATCTATTAATCAGCTACTAACATGTATAACTGGCAAAAGGGAGCCTTATTGTAAAGTGTGAAACACATCACCATTCATAAATGAGTAACTAACATTCACATTTACCTAATATAAGTTTTTCACATGGAATGGAAAGTAAGATGCAACAGATACAAGCAAAAATTATGTATTCACACATGCTGAAAATCAACAGTCAAAATAATGAAACTGTTGAGTACAAGTGATGCTTATATTTAGACATAAAAGCTTTACACAGACAACAATAAAACACTTTGAAAGAAATATTGATATTCAGACTGGAAAGGCTTTTCGTATATCCTTGAACAACCGTCCAAGTGGCCCATCAGGGTGACCAGAGCCAAAAAGTCAATCATTTTATCCGGATCACGGCACCATTGTATCAAGTCCTGCGTTGTGTTCTGTGTGAGTCTTTTTGCTGGGCAAGAAATGGCCACGCACTGAAGTTCTGATGCTTTGTTCCAGCGAAGTGGAGCTCCGTACACTGTACACATTAACATACAACGAGTCAGTCTGTAACATGCAGTCGTCAAACACACTGGATATTAGCCTGTTAGCAGAGGGAAAACTCCCTAGGAACCTCATGGCATAAGACAAAACAAGATAAATGCATTAAATATCACATCGTATGCATCACGTGTTGCAGCTCACAATCTTTTAGTATATACACCGTTATGTCATCATTATACCATGACTTTGAGGGTTCATCACTTATAAATATACGTTTAGTTTCTTTGACATACCTCTTCTCAGATCAGCAACTTCAAACTGAAGACTAAAAGGAGAGACACCAACAAAACCGAGTTTCTTAAAGGGGCAATGCAAGTTGTACTCAGTGTGTTGAAATAACAAGATTTAGTATATACAAATCAGGATCAAATATGTAACGGAGTCAAAAATTGTTGCATTTAATGAAATTTCATGAAATTTCACCAAATCCTGATTTGTTTATATTTAATCTTGTTATTTGAACACACTGAATACGTGAACTTGTATTGCCCCTTTAAGTAACTTGCTTTAGTAAATGTATTGTAAATGTAACACCTCATATCATGTTGCCCTTGTTCGTACTTAACTATACCATTAACCATTCATCAATACCCCTCACCTGCTGTGCATCATTTCCTCCACCAATGAGGTTATGTTTTCGGTTCAGTTTGTTTGTCTATTTGTTTGTCTGTCAGAAGGATTACATGAAAACTACCAGGCTGATTTTCATTAACCTTGGTAAAGGGGTGTAGTATTGGCCAAGAAAGAACCCATTACATTTTGGAGCGGGTCCATGAATTGTTTATCACTTTCGTTACATTGTGAGGTGGCCATGGTGGAGGTCTACGCTCTCCGAGTGCCCTTCTAGTTTCATATTGTTTTTCTGTGGGCTACATACATAACCCTAACTAGTTTTATGTGGGCACAAAATATCAATGTTCTTTGTAGGCTAAATGACTCTATCCTTTTTAGGCCAGATATAAGTGAGAGCGCTGTCTCACTGAGGCTCATTGAGGCTCATTTAGCTGATGCAGCGCCTGCACATTCTAGAAGTTTTTCAGAAAAACTGTGTAGAAATAGTAGATGGCTGTGCTAGTGTGCGTCACACATTTTTCAGCCACAAATAATAAATACCAAGGTTACATAGCAGTTTGTTGGCTTAGCAAACGTCAGTCTCAACATGCAACCGATTAGCAAATAGAGAAGTTGAATAGGTCAAAATCAAACAAATAGAAAGCCAAAAAGGACTTGAAAAATGTACAAGTGTACAAATATACAAGGACAAAATGTATTTTCATCCTTAGAAAATAACAGGAGTAAAACATCTGTGTTCAGATTGTCACTCCAGCATGATTCAATTATTGATTGCTCCTAGTTTATTAGCTAATGATCCTTATCTGCTGAAGTGACTGAATCATTTCAACACCCTTAGACCTGTCAGCAGGATGAAACTAGCATTACAGAAGTGAAAATAAAATCATCACCACCTCTATCCCTATTGCTCATGACGATTCTGATTGGGTAGAATTAGTTGGATCTCAGTTGGTGAGATAGTGGTCATCAGAAGCTTGATCCCTACTCCTGTGTCTACTCATATCACTGTACAAAACTAGAGGGTGCATGACACCTGGCACTCACCCGATTACACAATCACCTGCACCTGTCACCCACTCCACATAACCTCCTCACTTCCATCACTCCTTGTCGGTTCTCGTTCTGTGCGTTTTCGGACATTTATCTCTTGCACTTTTCCTGTTTGGACTTTATCCATTGGACTCTGATCTTTTGTGTTTTAGTATCCTGTTTTCTTTATTAACCCCTGTTCCCCTGGCTTAGCTCTCCCAATTAACCTGTTATCACCACCCCATCCTCTGTGTCGTCCGAAGTCCATGACAAATTGTGTCTCTCTGTCAAAGTCTATCAAACACGCACGCACGCACGCGTTCGATTCTTGCATGGGCCGCTGTTGGTACTGGGGGCAGGTTCTCCCCAGGCCTTCAGTGTTCAGGTGGGCTCTCCCTTTCTGTGTAGAGCTTGCATGTTCTCCCCGTGTTCACAAGGGGTTTCTTCCACTAAGAACCCCAACAGAAGAACAGAACACTCTCTTGTCCGTCCCTGACGGACAGATCACTTGGGCCCCCGGGCGCCATAACAGTCGCCTAAATCTCTGGAGGAACTGCGACGTGTGTGTGTATTAGTACATGATCTTCATTCAGCAGAATAAGAAGAAAACAGATTTAGATTGGTGCTGTTTGAGAAAGACTTTTAACATATCAAAACTAAATATTGGTGGAAGTCAAAGTATTGGTGGCATTAATCAACTAAATATTGGTCCTCTCTATCTTAGGCCCTCTTAAATCATCATCATCATCTCTATTTTATGTATTTATTTATTTTATATCAAAATACACCCATGGAGTGCTGGACGCCAACTTCAACCTTAGCACGGGCAACCAAGACCCTCTTTGACTTTACTGCCTTCTGTGAACTATTATGCTAGTGTAACCTACTGGTAGTAAGGTCTTGACTCTGGATGCGACTACGCCACCTGGTGCCTTTCACACCAAGATATATGGTTAGGTAAAATTGTACCTTTTGATAGAGACAAGCGGGCTCTCACACAGGTACGCTCCAGTAAGGACAGAGACGAGGTATTCAAGTGGAAAAATAACAGTATTTATTAACACACGGCTAAATGACGATAAAATATGCCCCGTAGTCAGCTGCAACACTCTGTTCTGGAGAGGAAAGGGGAAAAGGAATTTGGGTTAAGCTTAACTGGCTAAAACCAGGCAGAGTTCAAGCTTTAGAAAAGGCTTACTCCAACTACGGAAGAACGCTGGGGCAGCCAGTACCACACCTATCGCTCCAGCACAGCGGGGAAGAAAGGGGACAATAATGAAAGAAACAAAAAGCTCACACCTAGGTTTAGGCTAGGTCAAACAAACAAATACAAAAGCAAACAAACCAAATACTACAAAAGGCAAAAGCTGAAATTAAACTAAATTTGTAACAAAGCAAAGCAGCAGTTATGTACATGATCATACATAATAAAACAGGTCTTCAATGGTCATGACATACATCAGATTGTCCAATGTTACCTTCATGCGGCACTGACAGAACAAACACTGAGAATAGGGTTCCCTGGCAGCTCCCAACCAACACCTAGTTGAGCACACAAACATAGTTTACATAATCATTTGAATCATCCAACATTCAGATAATCAGCTAACAAAGATGAACAGATGCTATATGTTGTAAAATGGTGCACCTCCTTTAAGAGGTAAAAGGTGTGGCAGAGCGAGGGAGAGAGAGCGAGGTAGAGAGGTGATGCTTAGGATTGGTTTTGGATGTAGTGACCGGAGCAAAACGTGTGTGCTATAACAGTATTTCAGTGGGTAAAGAATAAATCATCAAGAAGGAATACCGTGGGCATTTATTTGCTAACCAGCAGTAGGAGGAAAGAAAAGGGAATTAACCCTGAAGTTATGAACAGTTAATACTTCGGCCCAGGAGCATTGAACAAAGTCTCCCCTGAAATATCCAACTAAGGTCAGAGACAGACAGAGCAGGAAAGTTTAACATATGTCACAGATACTACATATATAGATATAACAGATGTGTCAGCCACTTCGAGTCAGTGACACATCCATACGGAGCTTACTAACAAGCATTTCAACGTGAGCTACATAGGGGAAGTTTACCTGGACTTGTCTTCCTATATAATACAGCAGGGTGTGTTCGCTCGTTGTCTTCCAACCAAGACCTTTGGCAGCGAAACGCATGCTACCCGGAAGCGCTTTGTGCACTACAAACACCTGTTGCCAAACAGTATATTTAGGAATTAAGGATCATACAGCTGTATGCTAAGTGGAAATACACAAGACGCACATACCTTCAGCAGCAATATCACGGAGGGCAAGTGTGGTATCGTGATTATCTGGTTCATATAGATACTATTGCAATACCACCCCACTCCATCAGGAGGTACAGTTAACCCTGGAGGTCAGGACATTGACATGTATTGTGATGTATGGAGGAGAAAAGTGCCTGATTAAAGTCGGATGCGTCGGGATGACCGCAGGTGGCAGACGGCAGGAACGTACAAAGTGCTATTGGACTGGAGGTAACTAGCAAAAACGGAAATATGACTACGATGATGATAGGCACCCTGTCAACTTTTGATGCAAAAGAGCAGACTTGGGAAGAGTACTGCGAGGTTCTTAATCAGTTTTTTGAAGCTAATGGGATCGATGATGGAGAGAAACAGAGGGCTATCCTAATCAGTGTGGTCGGTCCAGCAACGTACAAGCTCATGAGAAACCTGGTGAGTCCAGATAAGCCATCTGCGAAAACATTCGATCAGTTAAAACAAGTAATGAAAGAGCACTTCAATCCTAAACCAAGCGAGATAGTGCAGAGATATATGTTTGACTCGCGTTCACGTCAGCCTACGGAATCTGTGAGTGCATATGTAGCGGAGCTCAGACGACTAGCTCATGACTGTAACTTTGGCACTACACTGGAGCAAAGGTTAAGAGATCGTCTTGTATGCGGTATGAATGACGACCGGATTCAAAGACGTCTGCTCTCCGAAATAGACCTGACGTTTGAAAAAGCATTTAAGATAGCAGTAGCTGCAGAAACTGCAAGTAAAAATGCCCAAGACCTACAAAAGGCGGCCGTAGCATGTAACAGCATGAAAACGGAGGGAAAAGAGACAAGAGGAGAATGGAGAAACAAAGAGAGAGATTGTTATCGTTGTCACGGAAGGCACAGTGCAGCCGAATGTAAATTTAAAGAGGCTAAGTGTCATTTCTGCGGGAGAGTAGGGCACATCGCCAAGTATTGTAGGAATAAAAGTAAAGATGATGCCCGTCCCAGTGAAACCAAAGCACACAGAGCAGAGCGGCGCGCACACCCTCAAACCCATCCACACAGGTCACACAACGTGTGTGAGAGACAAAATGATGATGATAGCTCTGATGACCAAGAAGCATTTACACTGGCATGCCTGAATACAGAAACTTCCATGCAGAGAATTAAACCATTCGAAGTCAACGTGGAAGTGAATAAAAAGAAAGTAAACTTTGAAATAGACACAGGATGCAGTGTGAGCATTATGAATGAAAAGAAATTCAATGAGATGTGGGAAGAAAATAAACGCCCCAAATTAAATGAAAGCAAAATGTCTATGAAGTCATACACAGGAAAAGTAGTGGGAGTTTCTGAAGTAAAAGTGAACTATGCTCAGCAAATGAAGACATTACCCCTAGTGGTGATGAAGGGCACTGGATCTACTTTGTTAGGTAGAGGCTGGCTGGCTTTAAAGCTCAAGTGGGATGAAATTAAACATGTAAAAACAGATGCACATGAGCTACAGGAAGTACTGTCAAAGCATGAGGATGTTTTCAAACAAGAACTAGGCATGTTAAAAGGCATGAAGGCAACAATCTGTGTGTCTGCGGATGCCCGTCCAAAGTTCTATAGGCCCGCTCAGTTCTGTATGCCATGAGGGCGAAAGTAGAAGAGGAGATAGATAGGCTCCTGAAAGAGGGCATCATAACACCTGTCAAGTACGCTGAGTGGGCGGCGCCAATTGTTCCTGTGTTGAAGCCGGAGGGCTCCATTAGAATATGTGGCGATTACAAACTAACAGTAAACAGCGCCTCCTCACTAGAGCAATACCCTATTCCTCGTGTGGAAGACCTGTTCAATACACTGGCAAGAGGGACACGTTTCTCCAAACTTGATTTAAGCCACGCCAATCAGCAGATTGTGATGAATGATGACTCCAAGAAATACCTGACAATAAACACACACAGAGGCCTTTTCACCTACAATAGGCTCCCATTCAGAGTCTCATCTGCTCCAGCCATATTTCAGAGAACAATGGAGAGTTTGTTACAAGGCCTGCCCAGAGTAGCTGTTTACCTTAACGACATTTTACTGACTGGAAGAGACACTGTAGAGCATCTGAGCACGCTGGATGAGGTACTCAGACGACTGAAAGAGGCAGGACTGCGACTGCGCAGAAGCAAGAGTGCATTCTTGCAAGACCAGGTTGAGTACTTGGGTCACAAGATTGATGCTGAAGGCCTGCACCCAGTGCAAAGCAAGGTAACAGCCATTGAGGAAGCTCCACCTCCAACCACAATGACTGAGCTGAAAGCGTATCTTGGCCTTTTAAACTACTATAACAAGTTCCTTCCTAATCTCGCCACACGCCTAGCACCATTACACAGATTGTTAAGAAAATACATTCAGTTGACTTGGAAGAAAGAACAAGAAGATGAGTTTTGTTTGTCTAAACAGCTGCTAAAATCAGCAAAAGTCCTGGCTCACTATTCAGCAGACAAAGAACTTGTGCTGGCATGCGACGCCTCACCGTACGGAGTCGGCGCCGTGCTGTCACACATCATGGAAGACGGAAGTGAAAAGCCCATAGGCTTCATGTCACGCACACTGACACCAGCTGAAAAGCGTTACTCACGGCTCGACAAGGAGGGGTTAGCCATCATATTCGGAATCAAGCGATTTCACAAGTATATCTATGGACGAAGATTCACAATTAGCACTGATCACAAGCCATTGATCTCGCTTTTCCATGAAAAGAAGCCGGTGCCACAGATGGGGTCACCAAGAGTGCAAGGGTTGGCAATACTTCTGAGAGCGTACAAGTACAATATGGTGTACAAGCCAGGCAAAGACCACGCAAACGCAGACACATTGAGCAGGCTACCACTGCCACACACTGAAGAGGAGGATGACAAAGGACAGGTCCTCATGCTGGATGTGGTGGAAGACCCACCAATCACAACAGCCCAAGTGAAGCAGTGGACTGCGAAAGATGAAATATTATCACAAGTGCTGTTGTGGTGTTTGAATGGCTGGCCAAAAGAGGTGGCTTCAATGTTCAAGGCCTACAGCCAGAGAAGGCTTGAACTCAGTGTCAGAGATTGATGTGTGCTCTGGGGAGCTAGAGTGGTTGTTCCAAAGAAGGGGAGGGCCACCCTTTTAAAACATCTACACTACACACACCCAGGCATCTCCAGGATGAAGGGCTTGGCACGTTCATACATGTGGTGGCCAGGTATGGATGCTGACATAGAAAGAGAAGTACAGTCCTGCCACACATGCCAGGAAAACAGAAAGGCTCCATCTGCAGCTCCTCTTCATTCCTGGGAGTGGCCAGAGACACCCTGGAGTAGATTGCATATTGATTATGTCGGCCCTCACTTAGGCAGGATGTTTCTTATCGTTATCGATAAACATTCAAAATGGCTTGATGTGTATCCAACAAGTAGTGCAACAACAGTGCTTTAGCACACATGGCCTGCCTCAGACAATAGTATCTGACAATGGCACATGCTTCACAAGCCAAGAGTTCGAATCATTCCTGAAACAGAATGGTATACAGCATATAACATCTGCACCCTTTCACCCGGCATCAAATGGCCTAGCCGAAAGAGCCGTGCAAACGTTCAAACAAGGAATTAAGAAAACAAGAAAGGAGATACTTTGGAAACAAAAATAGCAAGATTTCTGTTCAATTACAGAATAACACCCCAAAGTACGACTGGCTTGTCTCCAGCTGAAATGCTGATGTCTAGGAGACTGCGGTCCACACTGGATCTTCTGCTGCCCGATGTAAAGTCAAAGATTCAAAAGAAACAACTCAAACAGAAAGCACAACATGACTTACACAGCAAATGGAGAAGCTTCTCTCCTGGTGACGACGTGTACATCCGAAACTATGGTCACGGACCAAGGTGGGTCCCAGCCGTCATTGAGATGAACACAGGGCCTGTCTCCTACACAGTGCAGACAGGAGATGGACGTGTCATGAGACGTCACGTGGACCAGATCCGTAAACGTCACGCTTCGATGACAGAGACATCCATGCCGGACATGACACTGGAGCCCATGAGTCTTCAGGTTCCAGAGAACGCAGCGGAGGCTTTGACCAGAGACTCTGCTGTTCCAGCGTCTGTGGGAGGGGAATAGAGTGAGCCCACTGAAACAGCCCAGGTTCACCCTCCAGCTGATCCGCCAGACACGAGTGCAGACTCACCACCGGTGCTGCAACGCTCTGAGCGCACAAAAAAGACTCCAACTCATCTGAGAGACTTTGTGAAATAGTAGTAAGCTCCCTCAAGCAAGAGCAAGAATGCGCTCTGGGACTCACTGGAAGGATGGTAGTCCACTCACCTTCCTAGTTATTGTTTTCTGATGTTTATAAAACAAAACACCTGTAAACACTGCCATTGATGCAGGGGCGGACTGGGGGAAAAAAGTGGCCCGGGAGTTACTGTCAGACCGGCCCACTCAATACACGGCGCGCGGCCCACTCAGTACACGGCGCGCTGCCCACTCAATACACGGCGCGTTGCCCATTCAATGCATTGCACGTATAGACCAGTCAGTGGCCTACTTGGAAAAATACCCATACACTTAACATTATTTTGGATGATTACAAAGAAATTACATCATATATGTTTTTTTTTTTTTACATTTGGATCCACCAATTTGCCTGGGTGGACACATGGAATAAAATGATACTGGCTATTGTAACCCTCCAGGGTAGGTATAGTTTGCTAGATGAATAGGCTTAACTCTGGGCTAGTATCAGATGGTTATACGTATAACTACAGAACATTAAGGAATGAATATCCACACAATAAAGAAACTGGAATAAGAGGGTAGAATTAGTATGAACTATATTGTAGAAATGAACAGAATAGAACATACGATGGGGTGTGAACATCAGTGGTATCAGTAGTGTTGCATGCTGGGTGTGTGATTGTGTGTGTGTAGGGGTGTTGAAGGTGCATAACAAAACAATAAGTTAAGTAACAGAACCTAAACTAACTCTGCTGGCCCGGGTGCATTATAGTCACATGATAATAAAAAACAATATCAGTATACTCATGTGTTATTATGACCTCACTATCTAATCTAGATAACATATTAACACGGTGATTTTAGCATAACAAGCTAGCTGGTTAACTTATTTTACATAAATTATTAGAAATTATAAGATTGCCCTCTTTACAACTACCACCATGGATAGCTTGCTCATCGATTGTAAACAAGTGACTACGGCTAACATGTGAAAGTAGATCATCTCGATGATGACAACAGCGCCAGCTTGCTTATTTTACCAGATCATAAAGGTCTCAATTTTGGACATTTATCTACCTAACGTTAGCTAGGCTAGTTGGTAGTGAACGTTACCTCATCTGTGAAAAGCAAGCAAACATTGGCCAAGTCAACGCCACAACTTACCTTGTATCACTGTCACTGTCACGCGAAATAACAGTCGTAAATGGCCCAGAGTTTTCTTAAATGCAATTCCTCAAAACTACCAGATGCCCCACGGGCAGCTCCGTGTTAGAAGGGCTGACGGCACACGTCACTACGGTTGCGTGCCCTGGCGGGCGTGTATGCAAATCCAGGTGCGTTTAATTTAAGAATCCTCATCCTCAATCCGCACAGCTGAGAACACTTCGGCTGTGTAAGAACCCATTTTCAGGTGTTCATTAATAAGGTGGAGATCGTTTCTTACGTTGAATTTCTGAAGTCCGTAAGAACACATTTCAGAAGACACTTCAGAACATTTTCGAAAAATAGGCACCATGAGTGTGAATACATATCGCGAGGAGGAGTATAAAAATCACTCAGTGATCGGTACAGTTAATAGACGAAATAATACGTGTTCCGAGTAGTATGGAAAATAATTGAGGGTGTTGGTGGTGTATGAGTGAGGGCCGGTTGGTGATGAAAGCGGTCTGGTATTTTGGACCATCCCAACCTCGTCGGCCCACCGGGGATTCCCCCGGTATCCCCGATGGCCAGTCCGCCCCTGCATTGATGTATAGACTAATGATACTTTTCAGTTAAAAGTTGACATCTGAACACTATTTTAAGATAGTCAATAGTGTTATGATTTTATTTAGATTACCTTGATAGTTAAATCATACAGGATGGTTAGTCAGAATGTTACTGTCTATAGTAGCCTATATAGTGAGCAGTTAAGGTAACAGTTAATGTTGAAGCTCACCAGAGTAGTTTACTCTTAAGGGGGGAGGAATGTGGTATCGTGATTATCTGGTTCATATAGATACTATTGCAATACCACCCCACTCCATCAGGAGGTACAGTTAACCCTGGAGGTCAGGACATCGGCAGTAGATTAAGTAAAGATCTAACCTGAGTGATGTATGTTATCTACAACCTCTGTGCATTCTTATATTAAATACTGAACATGGTCCTCTGGAGTGAATCCTCATTTAATGAGAACTAAGTTATCACAGCAAGAATGTAGACAACCAGAGACCTCTGTTATCCTACCTGGTGAGTATGTTATATAGTAATGGCACTTTGGGCTAATTAATGAACAGCCACGGAGTGCTACTCGGGGGCGTGGCAGAGCAGGACAGGAGCTACGGTGGCTGCTGGCCAGGGAGACAGGACCGTAATTCTGCCGGTTACACTAGCATTAACGAATAGAAATTAAATTAGGTTGCAATATAATCCCAAAACTTCTATGCTACAGCGTGTTTCTAAACACAGCTTCAAAGTGTTGTGCTGACTCGTTAATTTCGAATCACGAAGATTCAAAGGTCTCTTGCAAAAAGACCATGTTCTACTCGAAAGTAAACGCAAAAGTGAAACTGAATTGAAGCAAGCGCCATATATAAGAGGGAGGGATACATAGAGATTGCACACAGACTTCTTGGACGTTTCTTGAACAGGCTCTGGTGAGTTGCGCTGATATGTTTTAGTCTCATGATGAGATCTGTGTTTGGTAGCCTAAACATCTCTTCTCAGTAGCAGTTGTAATAGTAGTAGTTTGTTAGGTGTGGTTGTTGTATTGCAGTTATACTGTAGCCTAATTATTGTGCTTGCTGCATGTTTGCATTGTTGGTATATAGTCTAACTCAGTGGTCCCCAACCACCGGGCCGCGGCCCGGTACCGGTCCGTGAGGCATTTCCTACCGGGCCGCAAAGAAAGAATAAATAATTTATATAATTTCCGTTGTATTAATTATTAGAGTCTGAAAGGTGTTTTATTTTGAAAAACGATCGGATTTTCCCCAACATAACATTCGCCTGTGCCTCTTGACACGTCAAGACGCTTGTCTCGGTCACGTGATACGTTACTCAAAAAATAAACCCGCAAACTAGCGAAAATGAGTAAGAAACAAACGTCCTTGGAGAGCTTCTTTACGAAGGGGAAAGGGCCTGAAGAGACGTGTGCACAATCCACAGGCTCCACAGCAACGCGAAATCAACTTCAGACTGATCATGATCATGTCAAAGCGGACCTAACTTCACCAGTGCAGAGGTGGAGGTATACTGTAATGTAGATGTGTCCATTCTATTCCAATATGGCTATATCCACGCGATTGAGTTTAATGCTTATTTAGTTATTCACTTACATTTGCAGTGTTGGTGTAGTGCTTTTTTAGAACATTAGAATCATGAATTTAAATGTGAAACGTAATTGTTAATGATTAAAATATTCTCATATTTTTTATTTTTATAATTATTTAAATCCAAGGATGACTGTAGAATCGACGTGAACGCAATCGCCAACGGTTTCTCACAAATTAAGCCCTTAAGAACAATCTGGCTGATTCACCACTGCTATTTAGCGTTCTTAAATTCTGGTCCAAGTTAAAAAGGAATCCCAGATGAGATAATGAATGCCAGAATTGTCCCTGCAGTTACTTTTATACACGGAGGCGTAAGTGCAACTCGTGTTCAAATGATAACTCCGTTTTCATTTGTGGATCAGAAATGAAACTGTGTATTTGATTTGTTTGTGTCAGTCCAACCCTTTGTATTTCGCCACAGAGGGAGCTTTCACTAAACAGTCATAGGTCCCCGACGTTTTTTTTTTCTCCCTCTGTCACATCGCGCGCCCCCCGCCCCAATGGTGAGTTGTATTTTTCATGCACTTTAAACATTCGTTTTTATGCCGGTCGCGTTATTTTATTTTTGCTGTATTTATCTGCCGGTCCGTGAAAATAATGCCTACATTAAACCGGTCCGTGGTGCAAAAAAGGTTGGGGACCCCTGGTCTAACTGACGTGTCACTGATTTGACACATGGGAAAATGTAGCGGAGTAAACCAAGAGGCGTCCCAGATAGCAATGACCTTTCGGCTGGATCCGCACGGTTTCTGACTGTGGGCAAGATCCGTGACAGGTAGAGGTTTCAGCTGAAACATTACAACTGCAAGCAATGTATGGGGCGCCGTTTGTAAAATGTTGCACGTTCGAAAATCCTGCTCAGTTTTGGTACATTTAGCATTATCATATGGAAAAAAAAGCATGACAATCTTCAATGTCACGCATTTAGAGATAAATTCATGTAAATTCATGCAATAACTTTTCCAAAGATAATTTTTGGCAGTAACACAAAGTTGTTAAATAATATAAATCTTTCATCTAAATGTTAATGTTAAATGTTAAATGTAAATGTTAAATATAAATGTAAATGTAAATGTAAATGTTAAATGTAAATACAAATATCAAATGCTAAATGTAAATGTTAAATGTAAATGTAAACGTTACATGTCAGACTTGACGACAGAACATTACAATATTTACGGTAATTCATAGCTTTCAGTCACACTACAAGGGATACCTTGCGGGCAAAAGCGAAGATGTCGACCAACAGTGGACATCTTCGAGCAGTGCAGCCTACTCAATTACGATCGCCATCAAACACAGATCATACCACAATAGCCAGACAGAGATATCTAGAAAAAAATTACATTTTGGGAACCTGTGATCCCTTTACTGCACCCGCTGATATTTTTATTTCTATAATGTCGTCGAAGTCCCTGCCTGAGCTCCAGTTTGGAGATATTTACATCTATCTAATAGAAAATCCGTCCCCCTACACACCTCAAAAACTGAAAGCCTACCAAAAGCACAGATAGTAATTTAATTTTCAGAAGGGGATGGGTTCATAACGATGTCATCTGGAAGGTGAAAACTAATAAACATCTTCATTATCCAGCTAGCGAGCTACATGCTGTTAGCTAGCAGCCTTTAGCCTACCCAACACTGTTCTTTATCATTTGACACAATTTCATGATTAACACAAGTACAACCACCTGGTCTGGCGAATGACAACTGAAATGATCTTCCCAAGTATTTTCTACTGGCATTGTAGTATTACCAGTTGGATGACAAAATACAGTAGCCTAGCCTACTTGCTTAGGTACTTGTCGCAATCGCAGAGCAGAAACCAGGTAATCCAATTTTAATCGTGTTGATGCTTTGTTTCTTGACTTTATTTCTTGATCTATTCCCGTTTCAGGTAGTTATTCTGATAAAAGAGGCAACCAAAACAGGGTTACTGCTTTTATTGCAAGCTCCAAAAATAAGGCTACTTTACTGCGCGTCTGAGAAAAGTTGACCCAGAAGACGTCTACAGCTGGCAACAACGTGGATGGGTTTTAATGCGATAAAAACACAATCCGGGCTTGTCTCCTCGTCGATTTGAACAGCCAACCGAGCAACAACTGTCTGGCATTTTACTACCTAAGTCAGACAATTTTAAAGCGGAGATATTAAATATCGGCGCCCCATAGCAATGCAGTATTTCTATCGGCTTACAGATTCGGCCCAAATCCATTTCCCACCCCCACTCAACCTAAAGTCCCAGAAGATGTGTTTAAAATATGGTAGACTGATTCGGCCCGAAACCGTAATAAGGATCTAAGATGATAGTGGGAGAAATAATTGGAATGGAACACATAAAAAAATGGTGGGGGTGCACTGTTCAATACTGGACACTTGTGTCGCTGAGATGAAGCTATAGCATCATTTTGATGGGTTATTTTAACTGTGCTTAGCAGTTTGCGTAATCCAGCTGCAGGTATGGTAGTTGTAATCGCTTCAATGTCACACTCGGCCCAGACAGGTTGCGCACGCAGCTCCGCTTCATGGGCGCCGGGCAAAACAGCCTGGTGCACCTGCAGCCTGCAGCCTGTGTCGGCCTGTGCACTTGTTAGGCTTTCCAGGCAGACTAAGAGTTAAATAGTTAAAACAGGCCAGCCTCTCAACTCACAATGGAAATGCAGCTTATACCAAAAAGAGGTTGGATAATGCGAGAAGTCTAATCAGAGGGACGAGTGTGGCTTTTCCATGATGGCAACAACAGAGGGAACTGAAGGGCCACAATAGTGGTTGTATGTTTAATTTTAGGTGAATTATGTTATTTTCCTGAACTATGTAGTCAACGTAGCTAGCTGCTTATGTAACGTTAGCTATCATATGTATTAACACTAGCATTATTTATGCTGTAGGTGTAAACTTTTCTTTGTAGATGGTACCCTTAGGTGCTGTCATAAGGAAGCGTGGCATTATCATCCATTGCTATGTTGATAGCAACCCAACTTTACCTATCCATGAAACCTGATAAAATTGTACAACTACCCAACATAGAAGCTTGCCTGAAAGATGTAAAAGCAATGACTAACAACTTCCTGATCCTTAATTCAGATAAAACTGAGGTTATGCTTGTAGGCCCTAAACAATTGACTATGACATTATATAGCCAATCTACCCACACTCAGTGGCATCTCATTAACATCAAACACTTGGTGTAATTATCAACTAAGACCTAGTACTCGTCTCACACATCAAACAGATCTCAAACATAATTTTCCATCTATGCAATATTGCCAAAATAAGAAACGTCCTATCCCTCCAAGATGTAAAAAAAACAAATCCACACTTTTATTTCATCGCGATTAGACCACTGCATTACTCTTCTGTCCAGATGTAGCAACAACTAAATAAAGAGCCTCCAACTTTTACAGAAGCTGCCGCTCGCACACTAAATAGAACTACAAAATATAAACATATCTCACCTGTGCCTCTCTGCACTGGCTCCCTGTGAAAAGTAGAATTGATTTCAATTTACTCCTAACTTATAACTTGAAATTAACTCAAGGAATGAGTTGTCCGATACTGCCCACCAAGACCATTATTTTCCCAGAGTGCAGCTCTCCTTGTAATTCCACAAATATAAAAGAGCACAATATGAGGCAAAGCATTCTGCTATCGAGCCCCCCTCCTGTGGAATAATCTTCCTACTTCCATCTGAGATGCAGACACCCTTTCCATGGGGATGGAACCCATTCCACCCATTCCATCCGGATGCCAGGTACAGCATGCAACACATGTTGTGGTTGCCACCAGCCAGTTGTGCACTGTTGTTGTATCCTGCCACCCTTGCTATCCTTGTATAACTAAAATTTGTATGCACCATGTGAGTCAACCATAACTAAACATAGCTCATCAAAACCAAACATAAACAAAATAACTTACCTTTTGATGTTTTTAGCTTCACCAAATATCTAACGTTACCATAGCCAACTGTTGCCACTTACCCACCAATAAGTTACTGCATCAAAATTATTTTCAATACAATTTCCCAATACTAACATGCTATGACAGCTGTGAGTACTAACAATTGCCATGCTTGTTGTTTACGGGCATTATGATTTTAAGTGTTTTCTTATGCCGATGCAGTTAGCGATGCTCAGCTCCTGTTCCCAACGCTCTCACTGGTGGAGTGGACCCGTCCTCATTAGTCAGGCAGTGCGCGTTCATGTGTTTTGGAGGAGTTGCTTAGGAGGGAGGTCTGAAGGGGCTCAGATTTATTTCAGTTGTATACTTTCAAAATCAAGCTTACTCTTGCTGGTTTCTCCAAGATTGCTACCCTGCCTTTAAATTTGTCATATTTCTGTCCTTAATATTTCCTTACAACATAAAGCGCTGTGGTCATTCAACCTCTAGACTAAAGTTCATGTTTAAACTACACACATATTCACAAGGCACAGGTTTTCTTTTTCAAATGAGACTAGAGGACCGGTTCCTGCTTCACCATGGCCTGGTGTCGGTCTTGGCCCGCTACACTTTGCCCTGAAACTACTGATGTCACTTCTGCCCCTTTGCCCCGGCTACAACTTGCACGAGGGGGCCCCTTATTATCATTATGTTGTTGTTGTTGTTGTTGTTGTTGTACTCTTGTTTGCACAAACATCAACTTGCTTGCTGGTTTGCATAAGCATGTTTCTTTCTCTCTCTCCCCAGGTTGTGCAGGTGTATTCTTGACTATTTGGCAGATATATTGGTATTATCTGTTTTCTGAGACTCAGTCATGGGAGTAAGTCAATCAGGTATGTCCATCTAATTGATTTTAGTTACTCCACATAACAGAACTTGAAAAACATGGATTTCACATTCTCTCAGTTAAATGAAGTAAGAGAAAAAGCTTTATTTGTTGTTAGCCTGTTATGGATATATATGTTGACTGATCTCCCTCTGATAGGTGAAAATTCACCCCCCCCCCCCCTTAAAACAGAAGCCCACCGAGATGGGATTCTGTCATTTAGTATACAGTACATCCAAAAAGCCCAAAACCCCAACAAATATGACAAAACACTTTATTCACCATCCTCAACCGATCTGTCACATCCACTCTGACACACTATACAACACTCACACTGGGCCCATTCACCCCATCACCACCTCTCCCTCTCCCGCCACCTCCTGACCCTCAGCCATTCTGGTCCTTAGAAAAGCAGTTTAAGATGATAAGGGACAGATATGGAGAAAGGAGAAATGAGACAGGCAAACAAACTTACCCAACCACACCCGGGGCGCAAGACAGCGCATCGGCCATCACATTATCTACGTCTCGAATGTGGTACATTTGTAAATGGTATGGCTGTAAAAACAAAGCCCAACGCATCAAGCGTTGATTTGGGTTCTGTAATGAATGCAAAAATGTCAGTGGTTTATGATCTGAGAAGACGACCACTGGGTGGGCACCACCCCCACATACACATCAAAATGTAGAAGCGCCCAGACCAATGCCAACGCTTCTTTCTCAATAGTTGAGTAGTTGAACTGGTATTTGTTGAATTTTTTTGAAAAGTAACAAACTGGACGGTCAAGTCCTTGGTCATCTACTTGCAACAACACTGCATCCGCCCCAACCTGGCTCGCGTCCACCTTGATTTTAAACGGACAGTCAAGCCGAGGAGCCGCCAGGACCGGTGCAGTGCCCAGTAACAGTTTGGCATTGTCGAATGCCTGTTGACACTCAGGTGTCCAATTAAATTGAGTCTTTCCTTTTAATAAGTTGGTCAGGGACTCTACCACGGTAGAAAAGTTTTTTGTTGAAGGACGAGGAAAACCATCAATGGCCGTCACTTTGGCTCGTACCAGGCCGCACTTCTCCCTGCCCGACTACCTTCCCCCAATACACCACTGTGGCCCGCGCAAACTCGCACTTTGCCAAATGTATTGTCAAATTGGCTTTGGCAAACCTTATGAACAAAGCAGACAGACGCAACAAATGAGACTCCCACGTATCACTATAAATAACCACATCGTCTAGGTACACAGCGTAACCCTCAAGGCCAGATATTACATGATTCATAAGCCTCTGAAAGCTGGAAGGGGCATTTCTCAACCCAAATGTCATGACATTATAGGAGTAGAGACCTGATGGTGTAACGAAGGCAGCTATCTCTTGTGTTGGTGTTAACGGTATTTGATAAGGTCGCACTTTGTGACAAATCGAGCAGACCCCACGCGGTCCACACAATCCTCGATTCGAGGCAGCGGAAAAGAGTCGGCCTTAGTCACTTGGTTTACTTTGCGGTACTCAGTGCAAAATCTGAAGGTCGAGTCTGGTTTAGCCACCAACAGGCATGGTGAACCCCAGCTCGAATAAGATGGTTTAGCCAGGCCATTGTCCAGCAAGTACTGGACCTCACCCTCCAGGATTTTTTGCTTGACTAATGGAACACGATAAAACCGTTGTTTAATGGGCGCAGCGTCTCCCACCTAAATATCGTGCTCAATCAGATTCGTACATGTCGGAGTATCGGAGAACAAAGAAGAAAAGGAAAAAATCAAAGACTTTAACAGATCCCTCTGGCTATCAGGTATATGACTTACCAGGCCATCCAGATTTTGAAGCATCTCAGAATTTTTTAACCATGGTAACAACTGTCATCGGGGCCGCCTTCATCCTCCACCTCCTCTGCCACCGGAGGAGAGTCTGAAACCACGCCATCGGCAACAGCTAGAACAACAGCATCAACATTTTCACCAGACACCTCAGCCCTGGATGACTGAGTATAATAACCTTTTAATAAATTGACATGACAAAGCTGAGTTGATTTTCTCCGTTTTGGTGTGGACATCAAAAAATCCACTTGACGGACAACCACATGAGGACCGGTAAATTGCACACGAAATGGTGAGCCAGGTATGGGCAACAGGGCTAAAACCTGGTCACCTGGACTAAAGAGCCTAGGCTCTGCTTTTCGGTCAAACACTTTTTTCATCCGCGCTTGAGATTTACCCAGATTTTTTTGTGGCACACTGCCACGCTAAAAACAATCTGCGACGAAAGCCATCTATATAATCAATCAGATTTACCGCAGGCTCAGATTCTTGCAAGCCATCTTTTAACAATGACAGCGGACCACGGACTTTATGCGCGAATACCAACTCGTTTGGACTAAAACCAAGACTGTCTTGCGACACTTCCCGAGCAGCCAAAAGCAACCATGGTAGGCCATCCTCCCAGTCGCGCTGGAGCTCAGAACAGTACTTACGCAACAACGATTTGAGTGTGAGATGAAAACGCTCAAGAGCACCTTGGCTCTGAGGGTGATAAGCACTGCTCAAACTGTGGCTTATTCGAAGATGTTTTAAAACTTTAGCAAACATCTTAGACGTAAAATTGCTGCCTCTATCCGATTGTATTACTTTTGGGATACCAAAGACTGAAATAAATTGCGAGAGAGTTTTGACAATTGATTTAGTGTTGATGCTTCGTAACGGGTATGCAGCGGAATATCTCGTCGTCTGACACGCATTACTGTCAACATGTGAACCGCACCCGACTTCAATGGAGGCAATGGACTCACACAATCGATCAACAAGCGCTCGAAAGGCTGGCCCACTGCTGGAATTGGATGCAACGGCGCGGGTTTAATGGACTGGTTCGGCTTTCCAGCTACCTGACACGTATGACACGTCTTTATGAACCCTGCCACGTCTCGCTTCAAGCGCGGCCAATAGAAAATGTTGCAATAGCCGGCTGTATGTTTTTCGCACCCCGAAGTGCCCAGCCCCTTCCCTGTGGGCCGCCTGCAACACCTGATCCCTGTACTTTTCAATTGCACAACAATCTGCATCAATGTTTCACTCAGATCGTTATTTACAGATACAAATTTCCGCACCAACAACCCGTCACTATTAAAGTACCCCCTCTCTGCACTGGGAATTTTTTCTCCCGACAGAGCTCCAACGAAAAACTCCAAGCCATTGTCTTCTATCTGTGCAGCAATAAAAGGACTTGGGCAATACAGGCAATTGCATGATCTTATTGCTACCTTTTGACAAACCTGACGCACCATCCACTGTCTGTGTGCGACTCCTTTCACGAGTCACGACACAGGCCGTAAAAACATCAGGGAATTCTGCAGCGCAATCGTCCTGCCTAGTAGCCTCCATAGGCTCGATGGTTACGATCGGTGGGGCTGGCCCACTGGGCCACACTTTATCTCTGGCTAGATGATTTCCCAAGATGACATCGACCCCTGGCACTGGCAATACTAGCCGAACTGCCACAAAATCGGAATTCAACCTGATTTTATGCAGTGGAAACGGACATAGTGTGCATACCAATTCCCCTAATCAAAACACTCTTTCCAATACTAGAATTAACAGAAAATGGCAAAGCGGTCTCCGCCACAAAACTCTCTGTAGCGCCAGTGTCACGTAATATTTTAACGGGTATCTTATTCGAACCGTCGACAAGTGAAATTAACCCATTGGTTATGAAAGGCCCATAACTTCCCCCGACCTGTTCATTGGCACCAGAGCTACACAGCTCCACTGCAGGGCAATCAGGCACCACACAACCTGAACCTCCAGCTGGGACTGTACCCTCTGCCAGCCGTGACTTCACCTCCACTTTCGCATAATTCACCTGACACACAGGGGCAGCGCATGAGCTATTTCTGGTAGAGTTAGACTTTCCCGCATTTTTATCTTTTAATACGGGACAATCCTGTTTTCAGCGTCCCATCTCAAGGCAATACCTGCATTGATTATCCGAATTGGCATTAAAACGTTTAGGATCTTGTTTACCATCATACCGAGCATTTGAATTACCACTGAACCAGTGTGATCGAGGTTCATCTCGAGTATATGTACGGTTACAAAAGTGTTCCCCGACTCTACTTTTATGAGTTAACAACCAGTATACTCATCAGCGAGCACTGCAGCCTCAGAAACAGTTTTAACGGTGTGCTCATTATTAAAAGTAGTAAGCCGCTCAGGGACGATGTTTTTAAATTGTTCCAGTGCAATTAATCCGAAAAATTCCTCAAAGGTGGTCACATCGACTGAGTGAAGCCAGCGGGTAAAAAACGCAACAAGATCTCTACCAACTTCAGCATAAGTTTGCCGTTCCGCTCTTTTCCAGTTTCTGAACCGCTCTCTATAATACTCTGGATTTTGTTTGAATGCTTGCAGAACAGCCTTTTTGACGCACCTGTACTGTACTGTACCTGCGCTCTGTCAACGACAACGCCACAAACGCATCTTGGGCTCTCCCCGTAAAGACAGTTTGAAGTAACAACGTGCGCTGAGTGTCATTCCAACTATGCTCATCAGCAATACCCTCAAAAAGTGAAAAAAAAGATATCGGGATAACGTTCATTAAATTTAGGTAAAAATCTAATCATTTTAGGAAGATCACCGTGAGTGCCCGACGGCACAGGGGAATCCTCACCGACCCGCATCTTCCCTTCAGCAATTAATCTCAGCTTCTCTTTTTGGATTTCCATATCACTATCTTTCTGCTGTTGCTGTATTCTTATTTTTTCTAGCTCGAATCGACGATATTTCTCTCTTTCTGTTGACTGTTCCAAGTCGCGTTCCTTTTCATACACCCGCCTTTTTCCTCTGCCTCCAAACCTTTGAGGTCTAATTCACGGCGATTTTTTCTTTCGAGGCTTCACGCTCCCTTTCATACTTACGTTTATTTTTTTCTGCTTCTAAACGTTTGAGTTCAAACTCACCCTGAAATGCGCGATCCTTCTCATGCTCTGCGGCCTCCAAGCGTTTGTATTCGAGCTGCAGCTTTAAGAGCTCGGCCTGGTTTTCCAGACTCAACACCTTTTCACCTGCATTAGGAGTTGACGTCGCTGTCGGTGGACCATATGTCTCTGCGGTAATTTTACTACCAATTTCAATTTCACACTTTCTTTGAGTTCTTGTTTTTTTAAACCCTTCGGAAGATCAAATTGGTAGTGTACCGCAACCTGACCCAATTGCTCTTTTGTTAAACTGTCCAATAAAACTTCCGTTGGAGACGTAAAAAAATCCTCTACTTCTACGGTAGGCATTTACATTTTCTCGACAACGCAGCAGTGCAAAATCCGCAAACCAGGCACAGGCGAACCAACCCCATTTACCACACAAGAACAAAGAGCTTCCCCGCATCTACCTCCCACCAAAAAAAAATACCCTAAATATTACTAATCTGCCGTCTTCATATGTGCGTCCACATACAATTGAGTTGCTTGCACTGCAACCCCAGCGCGTCCGACGCACCAAAAATAACAAACTACAATAAACAGAAAAACAACAAACAGTGGTAAGCGCTCTACACCTGCACGGGGTCCAATTAGCTCAGGTAGAATCTAATCTACCGTCACCCTCCCACTTACCCGATACACCTGCGTCAAATTTGCCAACCTGCCCAGCGCGTAGCTCCTGTAGCCAGATAATATGCTGGCTGCAGAATCCCAAATGCAGCTCCCTCCTCCAAGGCAAATCAAAGAAAGCAAGCGAAACCAAACAAACCCAATACCTTAACCAAATTACTATCCATATAAACAATGTATGCGTGGTACTCCCCGATCTGAACCTTACTGCAACAGGTACTTTACACCTGTGAGAAGAACTATATTCCAACAAATTTAACACACTTACTACCACCAGGCTACAAGTGGCAATATCCAGTTATATACCAGAATACGGGCTAATCCCGGACGAGCCCCCACGTGTAACGTACTGGCTCAAAGTACGCAACATAAATGGGGAGACCATGCACGATTTCAATAATAATAAGTGAATTTAATAAATAATAATAAGAGTTTAACACAGACTAAGTAATGGATTAGTAAAGCAATAAACATTAAATAAGTGTGGTGTAAGTCAGTGTAGAGGAATAACCCAAAATGTGGTGTGGATCAGTATAGGAGCAACAAACAAAACACAACGGAAGCACAAAAACCGCGAGGAGGAAAGAGAGACCGCCATGTTGGAATCGTAGCCCTTTTATCCTCCAGCCAATCACGCGCACCTGAGCAGAGACAAGGACAAAACCAATATTCCCGTCTGCCCGTGGGCGGGGTTAGCTGGGCCGTCACACTTGTCATTTTGACTGACTCGTATTAGGATCTCTCTATCAACCAAGCTGTCATTAGTTGGTAGGCCCACAGTCACAGCTAAGGCTTGCCAGACTGAGGAATGCCGGGGGCTAGAGGTGTCTGTGCCCTTTTGTCAAAACATATGTTAAAACACATCACATTAGTTTTAAACTGCTGCAGAGAGCTGTATGGGAACAAGTCCTTTAGACACCAATTTATCCTTAGAGACAGCAAAGAGACATCTGTATTTTACTCTGAGGAAGAAGGTTGTAAAAAGAGTGGTTTATACCCCCAGACATATTTCAGAGTCTCCACAAACTGTCAGTATCCCCCTCAACGACCCCTCCCCCTCAAAACAAGCAGCCTATCTGTCTGCCTCAAGATTTTACCAACAAACTACAATGAAAAAAAACATTTTTTTAGTTTTGTAATGGTGGAAACTTTTTTTGTTTAATATAGATTCTAAGGTTGGCCATATACACAAGCACACACGACCGCACACACACATACACAAACACACTGGGGGCAGAATAAAGCAGGCCTCAGTGGCTTGTCTTTTTTGTTTCACACTCAAGCACACACGCACGCACGTGCCTAAGGGGATTAATACAAGTTTATCTATCTATCTAAATCGATATTGTTAGGAAAGGGAGGACATTAACAAGCCACACTTTAATCTATCACTGTTTATTCTATTTGCATCAGACCATTTTACAAAACCGGTTTTTAAAAGTTTTTTTTATAGACGGAAATTTCAAAGCGGTCTGTAATAAAGATGAATGTTACGTTAGCTTTAGTCCTGTCAGACAAGGATAGCGATAGCTACTAGACAGCGTTAACGTTACTTCAGAGGTACAGTACTTGAAGGACAAAGCCCTCAACAATAGCCTACATAAAACCAAGAAATAGGAAGCAATTGTAAACCATGAAACATTCAGGATACACACCACTTGCATTGTGGTCTCTCGTGCTCAAGCTTAGCATCTCCATAAAGCACAGGCATTTAAACAACTCAGATATGTCATGTTGCACATTGCTTTGTTGCACTGTTCTAAACTCTTTATTATCAATAACAAATATAATAATTTTTCGCTTAACCTACAGTCTGCTCTGACCACTGATTTTATTAACCACCATAATGTGTTACTGTGCAGATTAAATGTAGGCTATGCGGCTAGGCTAAACGTTGCTAGTTGGATCTCGACTACCATAGCTGTCATATGTCACTTTATTTCACTTCTTTAGCATGCTCCTGTCTTCTTCTTCCGTTTTCTTCAGTTGTCTGTAGCACCGTTAAAGCGCCACCAACAGGCGTGAGGGATGTACAACAGCGGATTCAATCGGATTCGCTGGGTTCATGTGCATGCAAATTTCTCTTTACCCGGCTCCGTGTGCACGTGACCCGTGTGAAAAATGAATCCGGGTTCAGGCAAATTAGACTCCGTGTGCACGGGGCCTCAGTCTTGTCAGCCTGGGGGATGTCGGAGCCAGAGGTGTCTGGGTCCTTTCGCAAACATTTGCATGAACACATTTAACTGAGGCAGGGACCTGTATGGGAACAAGGCCTTTAACCCCTGGAATAACTTTGATAAAACAATTGGAGACAAATGTATGACATCATTAAAGACCTGTATAAAAAACAATAAATGCTGTGTAAAAATCAACAACAGAATAACAGATTATTTTGACCAGACAAAAGAAGTTTGACAAGGCTGTTGCTTAAGTCCATCCTTATTTCTATCAATGATTTGGCTACAAAGATTGAAAGATCTTCGTCCCCAGGTCTTAAACTTCTAAATTAAGAAATGAAGAGCCTGATTTTATTATTCTGTTGTTGATTTTTACACAGTATTTATTGTTTTTTATACAGGTCTTTAATGATGTCATGCATTTGTCTCCAATACCCCTATCAAATAATTTCAACATAAGGCCATTGTGCCATACTTACAATGGAGAGAGTGTCTAATGCTATATATTCACTTGAAAAGGCAAACTTATCTCCATCATGCTAGGTATTATTTGTGGGAAAAATAGTAGCAATCTATAACAAAATGATATGCTTATCTTACATACACTATAGAAACTATTAAAAAACGATTCAATGAAATGAATACTATCTTATTTTCTTTGGTATTTTTGTCATATTCAGATTTGCAATGCTGATTGCTGGGTAGCCTAATATGTATGCTGTTGTCCAATGTCAAGTCTCTATTTGATCATGTGACGAGACGATATGATATGATATAATTTGATATGTTTCTCAAACTTTTTCAGACCAAAGACCACTTAACCAATAAAATAAAACTTGCGGACCATCTAACTAAATAGTATATCCCCGGAACAACAGGCCTCCTACCCAGACCTGGCGCCAGACAATTGTTAGCGGCACATGATTTTCGCGGGTGGGCTCTCCTATTTTACATACCGGTAGGCTAGTTATAGATATGACAATGCGCTAGACAAAGCATCTGGAACAGCCTCACAGCCTCATACTCCCATCACACACTCAGGCACGCCAATGTATCACACAACACAAACAATAAACATAAGGATGAGCATACCGACCACGCGACCGCAGTAATTCACTACCAACAGTAGGCTAGCCGATTGGCATTAATATAGCCATCCTAGTAGTCAACTTTTCATAATTAAGAGGTGTCATTATCCAATGTCACACAACACAGAATATAGTTATCATCTTGCTGTCTCTACAGCGGGAGAAAAAAACGCTGTTTTAATGCAGCTCGGCAGTGGGATGATGCCCAATGCGGCTGAACCATCTCGCCGTTGCACCTTCTCCTTGTCTGTGTCAGGCTTTCTCATTTCATTTTCTTTTCATTGTCCCTGTCTTAAACCATCAATCCATGACCTTGTTAATAGATTAGGCAACTCTTTAATTGATTAGGCTACTACTGACTGTGTTGTCTTCGTTCTGAGTTGTATTTTAGAAATGTCGCAATAATTTACTTTTGGCCGTCGCGGACCATTACGGGGCACTGGCGGACAGACCACACTTTGAGAATGACTGATATAGATAATTTAGGCTCAACATCTGAAAGTCATCTAACCCTAACCCAGACAGCATTTTGCCTAGTCATAAAGTTCATCATTGCCTGCAGGTCGGGTCCGGCCAAACATTTATAAATTATACTCGCTCGGGTGGGGCTGGGACACATCAGCGCGATAAGGCATTGAACATTCCATATTTAAAATATCTTAATAAGTAGTGAAGTCAACGTGTCTGTTTCACATGAAGCAGAAGTTCGTTTATTGACAAATCTTTTATGGACAGCCACAGCGCTTTGCAACAACGTGTTTATAAGTTACATTATTCAAAGTTGGAAGATAAAAGGCGAGATTCGCCACATTTACTTTCTCATTATGTGTGAGTGTGTCAGTGTTTGTAATACAACGGTGTTGGCTGTAAGTTAACTCCACTTCACGTTAATGTTAACCGAACAAAACTCTACTCACGCTTGTCTCACGGGTACAATACCATATGCCGTTTAATCATATTTGATAGTATTCACAACTCATTTGTCCTTCATTCTATCACAGAGTTTGAAAGGTATTGGTCAGGTAATAGCGGAGTGACTGCTGATTTTCTTTCTGATTTGACAGTACTTCTGTGTGTTTAAAGCAAATTATAGCGGCCATATGCCATGGTTGAATTGGTCTGTGCTTTGGTGCTTTTATTTTGGTATCTGGTGGGTGTGTATGCAAGTCACGTGGGTATTGGCATAGGAATTGGTGAATGAATATATGCACCTGGGCACCTGTGGTAGTATGGCGAGGGGGTGAGTAGGGAGAGCACAGTTTTTGTTGACCGCACAATATGCTGAGTATTGGAACTTTGGATTTTATGGACTATTGGAACTTTGGATTTTATGGACTAACTAAAACGCTTATTGGATGAATTGCATGTATATTTATTATCGCCACCTTGCACAGAAGCACTTGCACTTTTCTATCTGCTGTCCTGTTCAAGAAGGATGTTTTATCTGCCCATAAAAATAAACAAAAGAAATCGTAACCTCCAGAGCGGACATTGAAATTGTTGGTAGCGCGTCACTCAAGTGAATCTCCCTTACTTAGCCTCTCGGCGACATTCAGTTGTCGCCGCAATATTGTCAACAAAAAAGTGGATCCGCGTTGGCCTAGTAAATGCCAGACATGATGTGGATATGACTGAACGAAGACACTTGGAATCATCTCGGACTGATCGTGAAAGCCAGAAGACTTCGCCAAGCGAACTCCAGACCGGTAGGCCTGTGCACATGCATTCATAATTGGATAGAACACAGCTGTGATTGTTTGGAGCGTGTTCCCTTTGGGAACGCTGTCTGCTGCTCGTGAACACTTCGCTAAAATTGGATACATTGACTGTTGAGAAGGGTATAATTAATTGTATTGAAGAAGCATAAACCCTATGAATCTCTTTGAACTTTGCAAACCGTTGAACTGCTATACAATATGAGTGACGAAAACGAAAGCGTAAATGATGTCCCCGACTCTTTACCTACTAAACGGGAAGTCAAACTCACTGGAAAGGCTTTGATGGGCAAAATTGAAAGGCTTCAAAAGGAGCGTAACACACATGTAAATAAAATCAAAAGGTTGATTCCTGCTACGAAAGAACTAATGAAACGAAATGAAAATGCACAACAGGTGAACTTCAGGCTGCAAGCTCTTTTACAACATTATGATTCTGCCCTTAAGTTACATGAAGCACTATTACCGTTGTTACCTGATGATCAACAAGCCATACAAAATGACTGGTTCTCGAGTATTATAAAATATAGCGATACATTCAAAGGTTCTGTGACACAGTGGTTAAATGAAATTGAAGGCCCCCTTGGTGAAACAAACTCTGTTTCTATTGAAAATGATCAGACTATTAAGACTGTTGAAAATGATTGTGCCGTCAACATTGAAAATAATTGTGCAAATGTTCCCGACTTTGGAATGAAAGCTTCATCTCAGGAGATGGCACAATGTATCATGTTGGAGAATGTTTGTCATCCACAGCTATCAGCAAAAGACCTTGCAATACAGGGAGATCTGCAAGACGCTGTACAACCAGCTGACAGTATATCAAATGCTCCAAGTACAACCTCTGCATACTCTTCTGTATCAAGCATCTATTCTGCCTGCATTAAGGCTGAAGCTGACCTGGCAGCATTAATGGCGCGACAAAACCTTATGCGGGACAAACATGCACTGGAGGAGGAAGAAGAGCGAATACGGAAACGTAAAGAGAAGCTTAAGCTGGACGAGGACATTGCAGCACATATGGCTAAAGTGAGTGTGTTGAGGTCTGCAAGCTTGACTGGTGCTAGAAGCACTGCAACGGAACAATCAAATGGCATGACTTCATACTTCAGCCAAGCTCAAGGAAATTCAAAGAAATTCAATGCTAATGCTGCCCCATTTATTCCTCAGTCAACTGAACCACCTAAAAGGATTGTGCTAGATACCGGTGGCGATCCCGTCACAAGACCTAAAGTGAGAATGGCCACTCACACTCAGATCCAGCACTTTACCTCAGAGGACCGTGCACGCAAGCCCAATCTCCATTTCAATGCAAATCACTCTCAACATAGGAAAACCATTAAAGGACCCTCCATTCATAATGAACAAAGTAACGTTTTTGACGTCATGAAGAAGCAGAATGAAATAACAACTCTTTTGATGCAACAACAGCAGCTGTCATCTTTGCCTAAAAGAGATATACAGGTTTTCGAGGGTGATCCATTGCATTATCATTCTTTTATGAGGGCCTTTGAGAGTGGCGTTGAAAGCAAGTCTAATAACTGCTGTGATTGTCTGTACTTCCTCGAACAATATACTAGAGGGCACCCAAGAGCACTCGTGAGAAGTTGCCTGCATGTTGAGCCCGAGGAGGGCTATGTTCAAGCGAAGGCCTTGCTACGGAAACATTTCGGCAATGAGCAAAGGATTGCGGCTGCATACATGGAGAAAGCTCTGTCTTGGACTCCAATTAAGTCAGATGATGTCAAAATACTACAAGATTACAGTCTCTTCCTCAGAGGTTGCTGTAATATGATGAATGACGTGCAGTATATGTATGAACTGGACATGCCTGCAAATATGATTGCAATCATAAAGAAGCTGCCATACAGGCTAAGGGATCGCTGGAGAACTGTTGCATGTGAGTTACAGGAGAGACATCAGGAAAGAGCTACATTCAGCGACATCGTAGACTTTATTGAAAAACAAGTAAGAATTCTAACAGACCCTGTTTTTGGGAATATTCAAGATACTCCACCAAGGCCCATACAGAGACCCAACAAAAGTAGTTTTGCTACAACCATGAATACTAGGGACATTAACACAGAAACAATGGAATATATACCAGAACGTATCTTACCAACGAAATTCTGTTTGTTTTGTGAAGCTGAACATACACTTGAGTCATGCCACCAGCTGAAGAGAAAGACTCACAGGGAAAAGATTACGTTCCTAATGGAAAATGGTGTTTGCTTTGCCTGTTTATGTAAAGGACACATCAGCAGGGACTGTAGAAAGCGCCTGTCTTGTCAAGTGTGTGATTTAAGACACCCCACACTACTTCATATTCCATCAAGGGGAAGGCAGACAGAACCTGAAACCGAACAAGAGCTAGGTACTGCAGTGGATAAAGCTTTTGTGTCTAGTGGTCTCACTGGGGCTGGTGATCATGAATGTAAGCTTCCCATAGTGCCAGTGCACATTAAGTCTAGTAAAAGCAATAAGACTGTGATTACTTATGCTTTCCTTGATCAAGGCAGCACTGCTGTGTTTTGCACAGAGAATTTGATGCATAAGCTCAATCTCTCAGGAAAGAAGACCCGTATCCTTTTACGTACTATGGGTCAAGAAAAGGTGGTGAACAGCTACGAGGTCACCGGTCTAGAAGTGGCAGGTCTGGATGGTGAACAGTTCTGTCAGTTGCCCAGTACGTACACACAACAAAGCATGCCCGTCAATCGAGACAACATTCCACGTCAAAGAGATCTTCAGAGATGGCCCCACTTGAGACACATACATCTGCCAGAAATTGACTCAAGAGTCGAACTGCTGATAGGAACAAATGTGCCAAAGGTCCTGGAGCCATTGGAAGTAGTTTGCAGCGTGGATAATGGACCTTATGCAATCAAGACCCTTCTGGGATGGACTGTCAATGGACCACTTGGGGGAGACGATGGTGAAGAACTTGGCACTGTAACAGTTAATAGGATTTCTGTGTTGAATCCTGACGATCTTTGGCAGCAGCAATTTAAAATGGATTTCCCAGAATGCGGCCAGGATGAACGACCTAGTCTGTCAAGGGAAGATCAAAACTTTATGAAGTTGGTCACAGATTCTGCCCAGCTTTTGGATGGTCACTACCAGATCGCTTTGCCTTTGAGAAACAGTCAAGAACGGCAAAAGTGGTGTGACAAGAAGCGCAACTTCACGGTGGGGGGAACATAGTCCTCATTGTGGATGAGACAGCACCTCGTAATTCCTGGATAATGGGAAAGGTCATCCAAACGTTCCCAGACAGAAGAGGTCTTGTACGAAGGCTGCTTATCAAGACAAAGACAAACCAGCTGGACAGGCCAATAACTAAGGTCTGTCTTCTACAAGGGGGGGAAGCCTGAAGAACTCTTGCTTGTTTGTTTGTTTGTTTGTTTGTTTGTTTGACGACTGACCAACCAACTTACTGGACAGAGAGTGATGGTAAAGATCACTCCGATGGGCTATGTGCTTGAACCTCTGGCCCAGACTAGACTTGCGCCCTTTGAAGAAGGAAGAGCCAGCTGCCTCTTGGAACACACAAGAATACTTATGTATTGAATGACTTTGATGTTATAGTGCTATGTAATGGTAATTATTACAACTATGATTGGTAATAATTAGGGGCTGGAATATAGCGGCCATATGCCATGGTTGAATTGGTCTGTGCTTTGGTGCTTTTATTTTGGTATCTGGTGGGTGTGTATGCAAGTCACGTGGGTATTGGCATAGGAATTGGTGAATGAATATATGCACCTGGGCACCTGTGGTAGTATGGCGAGGGGGTGAGTAGGGAGAGCACAGTTTTTGTTGCACAATATGCTGAGTATTGGAACTTTGGATTTTATGGACTATTGGAACTTTGGATTTTATGGACTAACTAAAACGCTTATTGGATGAATTGCATGTATATTTATTATCGCCACCTTGCACAGAAGCACTTGCACTTTTCTATCTGCTGTCCTGTTCAAGAAGGATGTTTTATCTGCCCATAGAAATAAACAAAAGAAATCGTAACCTCCAGAGCGGACATTGAAATTGTTGGTAGCGCGTCACTCAAGTGAATCTCCCTTACTTAGCCTCTCGGCGACATTCAGTTGTCGCCGCAATACAAATCAAATGAGTAATGTTTACGAAGGGGCACCTGCTATCATGAATTATACAGTAAATAAGTTGCGAAATGAAACGAAAACACATCACAGTTAAAGTTGTATTAGTATTGATTGATTCACATTGATATGAATGGATGACATGACTAACAAGTGGTGGAAAATGAATATGAAAGTACTGAAGTCAACGTGTCTTCTTCTGGTTTTTGAGAATAAAATAACTTCACATTTAGGATTTTAGCGCCGAATTGCGTAGAGGCCGAGAGCGGTATTGCATAAAAATTATAGCTGGCAACATATTGAAGAAAATAACTGAACTAGTTTATTTTTTGGAGCTGTGAACTTAGTTAAAAAAATGTAATTATAAACTATGAACTAAACTAGTTCATTTTAAAATTTGGGAACTATGAACTGAACTAGTTCATGTAGAAAGTGAACTTTCCCAACACTGGAACATGTCTGCTTCACATAATGCAGAAGTTCGTTTTTTGAGAATAAAATAACTTCACATTTAGGATAACAGCCTTCTTCATGTTGCGGGAATTTGTTTGTGTCCTAGCTGTGACAACGCGATTACAGGCGGCAAATGCATCATAAAGCAAGTTTAAAAGAAACTGTCATCTGGAGAGTTTAAAATGATACTTAAGGACAGGAAATTAACTGTACGGAGATATTTCTGTCAGATGGCATCATAGTCGCGGATTCTAATGAGGCTGATAGACATGAAAGAAGTGTGAAGTTTGAATGAAATATGATTGATGCCATCGCTTTCTCCACAACAAGATGGATTAAACCTCGATGGTTGGACTATGTAGATAGTTTTATTTCATTCCGTTCTTGCAATGTGAATGAATAATTTAATTTCAATATGCTTATCTCCCTCTTGTGCACACTTGTGCGTTTAACGGGGCTTGTTTGTGTGAGTGAGTGCATGTATCTTGATGCTGGAGTTTAATAAAGGCAGGCTATTCATAAAAAACGTATTTAAATGTGTCAGTAGTATGAACAGTTGAGACATTGACTCCGTTGGGCTCAGGTCGGTTTGGACAAAATATTTTAATTGCTGTCAGCTGGTGCTGGGCTCTGGCATTACTGTGTTGGACACAGCCGGCTCTGACAGAAAAATGCGGTTGATCCACTCTCTTAACAGAATAGGAAAAGATAGGGAATGAAACAGGAAATGTGAGATTCCGGAAATGATGTAGTTCGGAAATTATTTCGTTAGCGGACCAATCACAGCCAAGGGGGTATCCGTCGCTATCCGTCGCTATTCGAAAAGTTAGAAAAATCGAGAGGTGCACGTCGGTGTCCGTCCAGCTCTCCGAGGGGCTCGGATGGGCGTTCCACCTCGGGGAAGGTGTTGCCAAGGCGTGCGGCACGCCACGTGCCTATGTGTCCGTCTCCGTTCAAACGCACAACCATAAATTGGGCATTAGCTGTGACTGTGGGCCTACCAACTAATGACAGCTTGGTTGATAGAGAGATCCTAATACGAGTCAGTCAAAATGACAAGAGACATTAATCAATCAAATATTACTCTGCATATTGACAGCATAATGAATCAATTATGACATAAAGTAAATAGTACTAACTACTGTCATATGTTGTATTCAATCAATCTACAACATATACCTTTCAAAGGACATATTGTCTTATCTTATTAAAATTATGTCAACATGTATCAATTTACTTGATTACTATTACATTTAGTAACTTAATCCATGTACAACAGTAAAACATTTTTTATTATTTCTGTCATTATTTGTCATATTCATTATTAATGGCTTTTTAGAAATGTGACGCAAAAAGTCATACCAATACTTCTACTTATATATATATATATAGTGGATGTTGACTGTTCTCTCTCTGTTTTACAGCACCACAACTACAAGGTAATTTAACATTTATCCAAAAGACAGACATTATTGAATGTCAATTTGTCTGTAAATTCAAAAAGACAGACATTACTTGTCTTATTAATTGACATTATTTGTCTGTAAATTCAAAAAGCATTCTCTTCAGGCATAAAACTATTGTCTTATGTTGATTTATTACTGAATAAACAGAGCGTTGCACCTGTGTGGTATCTATATGGAGGACAGATTTTGTGTGAAAAGAGAGAGAATTCTTAAGAAAAAATAAGATAAGGAATAGAGAGCCGGCATAACTCCTGAGGATAATGCTGTACCATCCTGTGGTGAGGAAGTTTAAGCCAGGAGTCACAGCTGAGAAAATACTTGTTCTAATTTTTAGATTGTTAGCCAGTAGTGCACAACCAGAATATATGGGCAGAGGAAAAAGGACCGCGGTAGTTGTCAGAATGGCATCTCCAATTGACGTAATCATAAAACGCCATCCTGAAAAAACAAATCCAGTTTTTTATGGAAAAGTGGCATAACTGTACTGCAGGGGGAAAACAGTGGCCGAGAGAAGGCACCTTCAATATGGCTATTTGTGACGAGATAGAAGCAAACATTACAAAGCAAAAGACACAAGCAACAACAGGGAAGAAAAGAGAGCAATAGAAAGAGATATATTGAGATGGTTTAAGCAAGAAAGGGTCAGAAATCAACAGACAGCTAGGGCTATGCAGAAAGTATTAACGACAGAAAGAGAAGGTAGAAGAAAGGAAGATGAGAAGAACAGTCAGGAAACCCAGCCCTCAGCTCCTCCATGGCCACCCAGTCGTCCACCCTACTCAGGTGAGAAGACAGTAGAGTTTCCCATCACAACACAAAAGGGAGAGGTAGGTGCTAATACACAGCAGGAGAATTACAGGTAATGTGCACACTGACACTGCAGGAAGGGCACAAAGAGAGAGGAAGAAAACCTGAATTTGAATCACCCAGAAGCCAAAAGCAAGAAACTCTCACTAGCGGCCGAACCAGTGTTACCAGTAGCATTGTCAGGTTGTGTGGAGTAGAAGATGAGGACAACTCCACCTCCAGTGCTAAAGATAGGAGAACGTTTCTAAGAAAAGTGAAAGCTGGAAACCACATAGCAGAGACAGGAAAGAATACCTGCAAAGAGAAAAAGAGGGACTGAGTGGGCTGGAAGAAGTAATGAAGTTGAAAAAAGGGCTTTAGTGGTGTTGGGATAAGGCTCTGGCTAAAAGAGACATGGCACGAGAGAAAGAAGAAAGCAGAGGAGAAGAAAAGCGGTTCAAAACATCCATGGAGGAAGGCCAGCCGCAATACAGCATCCCATAACAGCAGGAGACAGAGCATCATTGGCAAGCGCAGAAGACCTGGTGGACCGGACACACACGCAAAACCCATAAGAACACAACACATCTCAGGGTTTTTCCTGGGTCAAAATGGGTCTTCGGTGCTCCAAAAAAAAATGTGTGCGCTGCACGCGCAGTCTGTGTTACCATGTCACCTGGTAGCTTACATTTTACCATTTCATAAATAATGAGGATATGCTTCAGGAAATCATTTTGCTTCCACTTTAGATTCAAATAGATTGACAATAGTCCAAGCCCCATGGTGCTATCATGTATGGTACAAAGATTATTAAGGTTTACCTTTACATATATATGCAAACTACTGAAATGTATATCAATAGAATCTAGAACTAACCAGTGGTCAGAAATGGAACACACAAATTATGAAAATCAAGTTTATCTATTATTACTATTCATTTTTATTATACAAACCTACATACCATTATTTTTGTTTTTATTATTAAAACTGTCCACAAATATGTTTAATAGTGTGTTTAACTTCTATTGGCCCACCAATGGAGGCCGCGTTGGAAATCAAACTTTTGTCAGCATTTTGAGTGGACATTTCATTTGCATTTGTACAGGTGTATTCGTGCACGTCGGGCTGGCCCTCGCAGCGGAACGACAGTTTACAACCGCACCGGTTTATCAATGATAATATTAATTCGAGATGCAACACAAATATATCCGCTCTCCTCCGAACGAGCTGAGCTTTCATTGATAAACCAATGCGGTTGTCTGCCTCTCCCGAGGACCCGCGGTCTACTGGTACTCGTTCAAACGGGTAAACAAATCAAATAATAGCCTACACCTGTGTAGGTCCTCAACATAGCAGATATTGTAATACATTGAAAGCCATGAATACTGAAAATGGAATGTTATGCTCAAAATCACCGCCGACTGATGAAGTCAGGATGCATACGCAAGTTGAGTGATTGGCAGCTGGCCGCTCTGTCCATTCGCGCACCTCACAGTTGCGTATTGTTCAGACAAGAAGACACGCTTATCAACTCGATTACTATTGATCAAAACAGAACGAGGTTTTGTCAGAAGAAATGCAACAGCTGCGTGAGTTGACAAAAGAACGTTAATCCCGATTCGTGGGATTGACAAAAAATACTCCTATGAAGAAAAGGCATCAACCCCCGCCAGAGTGAAGAGGAATGCAGTGCTCTCAGGACCCCAAAGACAGCAGAGCTTGGCCGGAAACATGCAGGTGCGACTGGAGGGCACAATAACAACTGACTGTCCTGAATGGGGCACCTTAGGGGCCCGTCCGTATGACCCGCCTGACCATTTATCTAGCTGCAAGGAGGTGATAGACCAGTGGCAGGTGATGGACGAGATGGGTACAAAAGGTATTCATCCAGCAGCCAATGACTCTGAAACGGGAAGATACTTGAGGAGCATGTTACTGCTGAAGCAGGACTGACGGGCCAAACAGAGAGCAGGGTGCATACACTGGAGCGGATATGTCCCCTGGTGGCAAGAGGAGGAATTTGTTCCTATGTACCATAGTCATTTATTGACATGATGGGACTGGCGGGCAGACTGCAAATCGAGCAAATAAATGGAACACAGCACTAGAAGAGAGTACGGCAGTACGGAGTATGATTGGCACTCGAAGACATAAAAGCTTTGCTCGTGCATATGTCTGGAAAAACGATAATAGAAGAAATATTCCATGAGGCCAGCCTGCCGGCAGCTATACAGGAAAACACGATGGACACCCTGGGGTTTGGGGCGTCCCTTCCAGGAATATGGGTGGAGCTGCACAAGCAATATCCAGAGAAAATGGATCCATCCAAACTGAAAGAGAAAGTGTTGAAAGATGATGAGCGTCCGTCAAATTTCGACACATTTTCCAACGCAAATGGAAGGAAGAGATTTGAAGTGTGTGGAATGCTAATTAGACAACACAAAACCTGTTTAAATGGTTAAGAAAGCCATGCCACCTGAGGTACAGAAACTGACGAAAATGGAGTGGTTTTCGGAGCTGATAGTCCACCAAGGGAGAAGCGAGAAACAGAGGAACAGAATACAAATCCAGTTGTGATACACACTTTTATGGTGGACACAGGTGCAATATATTCATGCATTGGGAAAAGCAGCTCAAATCTCCCCCTCTCCCTGTCATCCATTAAGAGGCTGTAGGCTTCTCTGAGAAAATACAAATAATAACACTAACACAACCCGTCCCAATATAGGAATATCATTGGGCAGGTACAGAGTGGAAGAGCAGAGTTTGGGTTTGGTGACAGTTGGCCACTAATGTGAACAATACAGGTTACGTTAAGTATTTTCAGATAAGTTCTGCTACACTAAATGCAGTGAATTTCAGAGAACTTCTTTATTTATATTATTATTATTGTTATTGTTGATATTGTTGTTGTTTGTATCATTGTTATTGATGTTGTTCTTGCCCATTACATGATCCACACAGGAAAAAATAGAACTTATGACACATGAATGTCATACTACACTTTATATATTTATGTGTTTTTAAATCTATTTATATCAGACATCAGTGTGAAAAGAGGACAGGCCATAACTTTCATGTGGGACGCAAACTGTGAAGTAGACGGCACATGGAAGAAGGATGGTCTGACATTGCACAGTGATGGCAGGATCATTATCACAGAACCAAAAAAGGATCTATGCTTCAATCTGACAATCCGTGATGCCACAGATGAGGATGAGGGTACATACACCTTAGAGTTGTCTAAATGGCGTGGCAATGTATCAGGTTCTGCAAAGGTTGAACTACTGGGTACGTTTTTGAATTCTACCTTGCTTGAATTTGAATGTGTGTGCTCATTTTAAGCAGTCATTGTTGTATTCTGGAACTAGCTGTATTATGTATTAACAGATGAAACACTAAATTAAATTTGGCATAATCTTGATCGAAGCAGTATTGTATGAAATACTTAGTGACCACTCAGTGCAACTGTCGATCATGTTATGTGTGTGTATTGCAGATTATACTATGGCCTGGAGAACAATTGACCATCAGTAAGTTAACATTCGTGTGCTGAACATTATTTTACTTAAACTTAAAACTTAACTTAAACTTGGTGTTGTATAATTCCACAGCCTTGGAAATTGAACTATTGAAAGCTCCAAGCAGTTTTTCTGAATTATTTGGAAAATAGGATGTAGGTTTTGATCGTATTCACAAGGGCAATTGTGTGTGTGTGCGTGTGCGTGTCGTTCTCACAGAGAAAATGACCGAATGAAAACAGCCCTGGGGGAGTTTACACCCAGCAACCCAAGCCTTCACTTCCTGCTATATGGCCCATTAGGAGCAGGGAAATCCAGCATGGTCAACTCTGTCAACACTGTCTTCCAGGGCCGCATTAAAGCGATTGTACATGCAGCCCCTGGCAGTGACGACCGCAGTGAGACCAGTTTGGTGAGTGTCTGTGTGTGTGTGTCTGTGTGTGTTGCACAGCAGCATCTCCCCTTCATTCTTTACAGGTGTGAGATTCCCTCAGTAGTAGCCTTAGTATCCTCACATGTAGTAGTAGTAGTAGAGTTGTATGAATTTGGCGGCAAGGTGGAGCAACATATCTTTCCCTCTGACGTTCAAAACACAGCAACGATTGTTTACATGGTGATCATGACAACCATATACACTAGGCTGGCGGGGCTATTTTTCCGTCCTCTGTTTGAAGGTCAATGTATTCCTCTTTCATCTTTGCTTGAAGTTTCCATGTAGTCATTGGGAATCTAATTTCTGAATGGAGCATTGAGACACTGCAAGGAGAACTTATTAAGCACACTTTTTCTATTTTGGTATGCTTCAATGTATTATTTTACCCAGGGGCGGCCCTAGCACATTTGGCGCTCTAGGCGAGCTTCACTCCTGGCGCCCCCCCCCTCAAATAAAAAAAATATTTGTTTTTCCCACGAAAACGGAATTGCAACTTTCAAACGCTATTTTGCCTGGTAAGACTGCATTTCTTTCACATAAACACAACAACGATCGCAACGATGAACAAACATTAATTCAAGAACAAATCAATGAGAAAATATCACGCCTGTGCTGGACTAAGCTCCGGCCACGCCCCCTGTCCAATCGCCTGCAAGTAATGTTTTCTTAGTCTTCTAAAAGTGAATCTAAAATGATATAACAAAAGTATGTATTATCATCATTTGATAAATGTAGCTATTATGTAGTTATTAAGCATTTTGGTGTATTTGGACAGCCTGACATTTTTTTATTCCAAGATGCATAGCTCTTGATTAGTTGAATCATGTCTAATTAAACTGGCTAGCTCGCTCCACCAAAACTAACGTTGTTATGATTACTCCAATTTTTATGACGCAAAATGACGCAAATTGTGGTACAGCTGAACTTGAACTGATGTTTCGACTGAATGGCAATAACAAGGAACGTCACAAGTCACTGGCTAGCTAGCGTTAGCTAACTAGCAAGATTTACATACAATCCATTCGCTAAAGTTGACAACTTGGATTTTTACAAGTATTCCTCACTTGTTGACAAGTTGCCGTGTTTGGCTTCCTTAATGGGTGTGCTATGCAACGAGTAAGATATGTGTAGTGTTGTTGCACTGGCTATTGGCTTTATATGTGCGCCCCTATTTTAATCATGTCTTTTTTGTATAATGTAGAATAAATGGACATATCATTTTTTATTTACCCGCCTCTGTAAAATCCTTAAAGAACTATGTGACAGGGAGTAGGAAAACTTTCAATGATAAGGTACATCTTTTCTTCTTAACTCCACAAAAGTGCCCGGGGCAATTCACGCATTCGTGAATGTTTTCTTATCTGGAATTCATTCTAGGCTAGAACAGGATTTAAGGATTTACCTTTCTCCTTGGCACGTTTCTCTTCTTCTTCCTTTCTTTTCTTCTTAAATTGCGCCCTGGATGGCTTTTTCCTCTTCATTATTTCGTTCTTCAAAGTTTCTTGAACACACACACACACTCTAACTAAACGCCTCACTGTGCTAACATGTTCTGACAACACCAAGGACGTACGTACCCCTTCCGTTTTCGATTTTTGGCTCATTTTACCCTAATGTTATTATTTATTTTTATGTCAAAATATTGGTTGGAGATATAGAAGGGGGCGCAAAAAAAACTCTCTCTAGCTAAAAAAAACCACAATTCTTGTTTTTTGTTTTTTTTGCGCCCCCTCTGAGTGGCGCCCTAGGCGACCGCCTATACCACCTGTAGGAAAAACCACCCTTGATTTTACCCCTACATTGCATTTCAAGGTGTCACATAATCCGCTCTATTTTAGACCTATATTCTTTACACTGAATTGCCTCTTTACTGTATCTGCCATTATGATCAATCAAACATCTTGTCAAACTGAGATTTAGGAAGTTAGAAAGCAAATTTATCTGGAGGTATTATAATGAATTTGTCAGTAGATAATCACATATATTGCTATAATTAGGTTCAGATATACTAACTGACAACTTTACCTTTCAGTACAAAACATACAAGATTAAGGACAAGCAGGATAGAGAGTTGTCTTTTGTCTTCAATGACATCATGGGACTGACGGATACAGAAACAGGCGGGGTGCTGACTGCTGATATCATCAGTGCCTTAAAAGGACATATCAAAGATGGCTATAAGGTAAGGTAAAACACAAAATTACACATACATACATGCTTACTTGCCTGCATGCACACAACAATACATAAGACTATTATGAAAACACATACAATGAACGGTAAAATGCACTGTAATCACCCCAACTCTTTACTTTGTGTAATTGGTTATATGCATTGTGTTCATTGTGGTGTAGTAGTTCAAGTAACTGGACACTGCCCAGATGTAACGCAATGTGGTCACATTTAGTGATAACTGCAAATTGAAGTTTAAGTGATTGGCTGAAATTGTAAGGACATCTGATAGGTTGTAGAGAATGTCCTTTTAAAAAAATGCTTTTTTATCTGGATTAGTTCAACCCCTCGTCTCCTTTGACTGCCGGGTTGTACTACAACAGCAACCCTACTCTGGATGAGAAGATCCACTGCCTGGTGTGTGTGATTCCTGCACCCAGAATCCTTCAGCTGGATGAAAAGCATGCCATCATCATGAAGATGAGAGAAGTCAGAGACGTTGCCGTGAAGCTGGGTGAGAATCATGAAAATGTTAACAAAACCTACTGTAGCTTTTAAAGGAACTTTACCCGCAAGTAAAATGTACAAAGAATACAGATGTTTCCACCGGTTGTCAGGATAGGGATGGTCAGCCAATGCTGCTTATTTAATTCTTCACTTACTTTTTGTGTAGGACATTTCAATTTATGTACACTGTAAAACTAAAAGTGGAGAAAGACTTTGTGTGTTCAATGTTCAAAAACTTTCCATTATACCGTTACTTTACCATGATGATCTGTTCTTCCTTTACAAATTCAACACTTTCACACAGCTTTGAGTCTGTGGAAAGGTGAATTTTCCTTTCCACCGTGAACAGTAACATGGACTAATTTACTCACGTTGCCCAGCAGACGCGGGAGAAAGAGAGACACTGCACGCACACACACCAGGGATGTGCGGTCCTATCAGGCAGGTGAGGCAGAGCCTCACCTGTCATCTTGAAAAGTAAAAAAAAAAAAAAAAAAAAATTATAAAAAAAAATAAATATTGATATTTCTCTACTAATCTGTGGTATAGGTGTAATTTCTGCATGATTCCAATCATTTCGAGCATTTTTATAATCAAAATCGCTGAATTCGCTGAATTTGCGTATGTCCTATTCAAATAGACGGGAGAAAACAAGGGACGTGCGGTCAGGTTAGGCACCATGTATTGTCTATGGGAGCTAGTGAGGCAGTGCCTCACCTAGGATTGCGCAATCGCTCCAAACTGTAAATTTGACTCTGAAAAAGTCAGTGCCTCACCAGCCACCAACCTCACCGCACGTCACTGACACACACACACACACACACACACACATACACGCATAGCTATGTCTATCGCTAGCTACCCATACCATGCAGCTGTGTGCATGATGGGCTGTGAGAGTTTGGCGCGAGTTCGGATTTGAACGCCATTTTTTGTTTGCAACGCCATTGCTTGTTTGCAACGCGGTATAACCGCTGTTGTGGCGAGAATGGGATCTCACTACACCTTTTCTTTCAATCAGAAGACCGGAGACTGGATGTAGAAATCTGGAGGTTTATTATTGTAATCAATAAGCTACAATAAGGAGATGGTCCATGGATTAGCTCGATCTCATTGTATGAACGTTTTGCATGCCATTTTAAGGCCTGTACATCGTGGGGTGTGTTCTATCTGGCTGTTTGCCAAAACCAATCAGAATTAACTATTCCTTCTTCCTTACTCCCCTGAGTGTGTGTGTGTGTGTGTGTGTGTCTGGATCTCCTGAGATTCCCTGACATCCTCCTCACCGGGGGTTACTTGGAATGTGTGTCGTGGCTTTATTGCTGACTTGCTAACATCAGTGAATCATGTCTAAGTTACTGCTTCCCGCCTATTCTGCCCTTCCTAAAGTGAGACTTTCATACTGATGAGTTAATCCATGTTCATCTTAACATAAAAAATATCCCACATAATCCCCCCTATGTGTCCATTTGACACACAAAATATTTTTATGTTATCATAGAAAGTACACACTATCAATACACTAAACCAGGGGTACTCAATAGGCGGACCGCGGTCCGGACCTAGACGCAATCAAATTTGGACCGAAGGCAAAATCAACATTCTGATTTAATCATGATCCAAGCAAGATTTCATTGGTGCATGATTTCGCGCTATATATTTTATATATGTGGTTTCTATCTTCCGTGTCCAATTCAGAGGTCCAATCAGGAGCTGTAATAACAACATCACTATGACAACTCACTCACTCACTCACTCAATGTTGGCCGCGAGCTCTGTGGGTCACGCAGGTTGTGTGTGTCAATGGCAACAACGCGGGCAGATCGATTTGAGAACGGTATCTTTTTCTCAGCAAACGAAAATCATGGTGTGCTTTAAGCCCGACAAAAAACGAAAAGTTGATTCCAAAAATCGCGAATTTAAGACAGAGTGGACTGACAAGTATGCATTTGTGCTGCCTGTGGGGAGCACAAAACCGATGTGTTTAATCTGCAACGAGACGGTTGCCCTTGTCAAAAGTGGTAAGGCGAAACGTCACTATGAAACAAAGCATGCACACTTCGAACAAAAATACCCGCAGAACTCTGAGGTAGGCTAAGGGGCAGAAAAATAAACCATCTGCAATCATACCAAGCAACATGCAGTGTAATAGTTAGATTAGCCACACAACAAGAGCGTGCATACCTCAACATACTGTTGTGAGTCTGCCTTTTCAACCATGAATATGGTGAAAAACAAATACAGGAGCACACTCACTAATGAACACTTACATCAGTGCCTTCGCCTGGCCTTCACACATTTTATGCCCAAGTTTAAACCACAAAAAAAGTGTCACCTTTCACACAAATAAGGCCAGACCACATTACCTTTTGTGCATAGTTTGAACGTTTTTGTTGGAGTTATGTTTTTGGATTTTGACCGTCACTGTTCCGGACCCTGGACTGAATGGAAATTTGGCGAGTGGACCTTTTGGGTTTCTAATTGAGTACCCCTGCACTAAACGGTAATAAAAGCACATCTTATTTTCTATGCAGCAGAAACGAATAGTTAACCTTATCTTAAACATCATGTGTATTTGAGCCATCAATATACCCGTGATCATACTAAGTTCCATTACAATCCAATATAACACATTATTGTCTCTCCAGATTAACAAACATTCAACAAGTATAAAAGACCATCGGGTCAGTCCCGAATGGTTAAGGCACATAACATGGTATTACAATATAAAAGATACAACATGTGAAAGCATATAAAAAGAAAAAACATAGATTCTCTGACAATGTATACGAACATCTCAATTAATACTCATATAAAGGCATATTGCCGTCTGTATCCCTTATCCCACAGACAAAATGGAAATATAGCACCACTGTATATGAGAACCTTCAATTTCCCAAAACACTTTGACATTGCAAAAATCATTAAAGCAATTACATACAATCATCCCCAGGCAATGTTTCCCGGAGAGGTCTTCATACATATAACGACAACTACTTTAATAATACCAAACCCCCTATGTATAAAGCATATGTGATCTCATTACATAGAACTACAGTGAACTAACCACCATCCCATCAGTATATAAATTGTCCAGTGTATGTATTCAGTGTATATCATTGTATATCATGCAGCTACCGGTGTGGCAAAGTCTTCAGCTCCTTTGAGCCTTGAGTCAGAGGTTGCGTCTGTGGCGAACCACACGGCCGCCCCGCTGGCGAGGCAGGCTAGCACTTGACTCTGGCGTGTTATTTGTTTTTTTATCCAGGACTTATGTGGTCTGGTCACCCAGTTCCCACATGTCACCGTTGGAGTCAGGTTCGCCTCCTGACCCATCTTGTCCTTCGCTGCACAATACCTGTAACATTTCAAAGCCTTATCTTTTCTATATGACTGTAGGATGGCCGGCCTCGCGGCAATGTAAAATGAACTGGAGGCAGTGTCTCAGGCGTTGATTAGAAAATGGTTATTGTCCAGTGGAAGCCGGCAAAACACGCCAGGATGGAGAAAACAAAACGCAAAGAAACAAAAACTCCAAACAATAATACTCAATAACTCCAAACAAGAATGCTCAATAACTCCAAACAATAATACTCAATAACTAACTCCAAGAACTAATTCAGCTGCAAACTCGTAAAGTGACTCTCCAAAATCGTGAGTCAAACTTCACCCTGCCGCTCTCCAATCTAACAATTTACCTGACGTCAAAAGGGGTGGGAAGTTGTTCCCCTCTCACTCATTGCTCTCAAGATCTGTTCTGCGCGGGTTTTTTATTTCCCCGGCCTAAACCAATACACACATAGAAATAATCAATCATCATTAGCACTTCACATAGTCAACCTAAATATCACTCCATAGCTTTTCTAGAGCAATACCCACGGATTTACCCAAACAATATTTTAATATAATTTCTTTATACCCCAACTAATTACCAATGATCAGACACCATCACAACCCCTTTTATCACACCCACTTGGCATGTCCTGTCTGACGTTCCGTACCCACAGTTCAAAGGTCCCTGCCGACCTTCACTCGGGTGGTTCCCCCGTCTTTTAGACAGCCGTCCACACGCCACCGTACAGCTCCGTACACCGCCTGCCACGCGATGACTGGAAAGCTCTTTAGTCACAGTATGTATGATGTGTGGGATGCCGTCCTGCTCGCGGAGAAATCCGCTAGTGGTGTTTCTGTGAGTTCTGTGTGAATAAACGGTGTGCTCGTACCCCGCACTGTCCAGTGTGTTTATTTGTACGTCGGAATAAATTACCGTTGTGGTAACGGGCAGCCGCACCGTTACAATGACATTGTTAACCCAACTTTATTATTGTCCTTGTCAAATACCACAGTCATTTAAATGAACCTAGAGGTTATTGCTCAAACTGCAAGGAATTTAAAACAGGGAAGACCACAACACACCACTGCTATGACCATGTCATGTGTTTCATCAGTTCCCTTCCCCCACTGATAAGAAACGTCCATTAACTGCAGCATTTCCATGACCTTAACAGCCTCTCGCCCAGGTCGAGCTGCTGCAAAAGAATGTTCCCCATTCTAACCCTGATAGCCTAAATTGTGGTAGTCCCACCACCTTGTGGTCCTGAAATTCTGCAAAAAGTTAGTACAATATTACACTCTAAACCCTTGACTTCTCACCACCATTGGCTGGAAGCTCTTTTTGTTTAAAACCTTCACCCATACCCAGTCTCCTGACTGGACCAGTCCATATGCGTCCACCTGTGTATATATAATCTCAAAAAATTAGAAACAACAGATACATAATTTCCACACGCCCTCTTGACATACTCTAAAAGTGTGCTATCCAATGTGTTATCCAATAAACTAGTTTCATCACATATTCACAGTATATTTATTAGGACAAAGTTTGGCTGCAAAGTAATTGCTGAATCCTGTGTGGTAGACAACCATGGCCCACATGGCTTATCAAATGTATAAAGGCTGACCCCCCTAGCCACATAATAATAACGAAAAGGCTTACATTGGTGTTCACAACCTGTATACTACATCAATCCTACTCACACCAAGATTTATCACTAGTAAACTAAAACCTCACAGGACATGGCATTCCTTCCTCATGCCCATCACCCAATGAAGGTACAATTACCCGTAGTATACCTGCCTTTAATGCCACTTCTGTTCCTCAACCAAAACCACGTAGATATTACAGCCAAGCCTGTAAGAGACACTTAAAACCACATATTTACATATATACTTTCAAGGTGTTAACACCAAACCAACACAATTCCTCAAGCAAACCTTTAAATATAAGCCATTTAACTCCATACCAAGACTGGCCTGCTTCTGAGTCTCACTGACGCCTGCGCAGAGGATCCCCTTCTCTCTGTCACTCTCCACCCAACTGTATAACTAGGAATGCTGACAAGAGAAACTTTCCACACTCCACTCGTCTTCTTCTCTATCTCTCTTTTTTCTCTGTATCTCACTCCGTTTCAATATGTCTATCTTTAATTTCCTCATCCCCACTATTGATTTGTCTGAAAGACCACAAAGTGAAATCTCATCTTTTGTCAAAGGCCTGTGTGAATCAACATGCTAACACCTGTATCCCTTTCCCCTGTATTGACCATAAAAACAATTTGGGTTTCCAAAGGGAGAGGCTACTGTGTACTCCTCCTCATCACTTAGTTCCACTATCTGAGGTTCCCCTGCCAACCATGCTGAGTGTCTTATCCTTATCAATGTATTATCCTCTGACACTCTCACTCCTGTCCTGTCTGAGTCTTCTGAGGACACCCATACACTGGCTCTGGCTCTCTTCATCATCTTACCAATGTCTCTTGCTCTGAACCCCAAACCCACCTTAAGTTTGATATGTGGTGTTGCATAAGGCACAGCATAAGCTGCATAAACCTTTCTGCTGCCCAAATTTCACCTGCACTCCAACTCCTTCTGGTCCTATGATCACACACTGCGTGCGTAACCAGATCTGCTCCCTCTCCTGCAGTGCTTCTCTCCATTTTGCATCCTTCTCCTCACATTCACTTGTACATGAAACCTCACATAACATCACAGTACAATGTGGCGGACACCGGGGTTCCCTAAGAGCAGGATATCTGTCATGCATCAAAGTTCCCCATTCACTAAAAAGTTTGTTCTTCCACCCCACTTCCCGTAAATGTATCCAATAAACCTGTTTGATTTGTGATGTGGCAAATGTTTGGAGAATCATGGTGGGGTGTGGTGTCTGATCAGTCAAAGAAAGTCCACCTGGGGTACACTCAATCTGGACTCCCATGCGACACAACACGTCTCGCCCTAATAAATTAATAGGAGTATGATCTGAAATCAATATTGGCATCCTTACTTTCTTCCCACTCACTTCAATTAACACTGGAGTGGAAAACGGTATTATTTGTACTTGTCCTGAGTATCCTATCATCTTTGCTACTCTTCCTGTGCTAGACCGGGAGAGATGTTGGGCATCTGCAGAACCTACACAAGTATAAGTTGATCCAGTGTCTAAAATGAATGTGACTGCTTTGCCCTCAATCAGAACCTTTAGCATTGCTTTTTTTTATTTTTTTTTTTAAATGTATTGTTTGGAGGATAACCCCTTGAGATGCAGCATCTCGTTTTCGAGGGGGTCCTCAAGACACAAGACAAAGACAAAGACAAATACATGCACATTCAAACTCGCTCAAGTTCCCCCACTCCCAGACCTCACCCACCCCACGACTCCCTATTGAATACATATCGTATTATTGAGAGGCATATATACACATATACATACATACACATATACATACATATATACATACATATATATGCACACATATACACAAACCTTCACCCATACACACGTACAGTATTTATTTATAAATAAAAAAATAAAAAAAGAAAGAAAAGTCCATTGGTTCTCTGTCCGCTTGTTTAGATAACATCACAAGTTGACCCTCCCCCATAAAATTCCCCAGGCCCCTTTTATAGTGCACACCACCGTACGGAGCAACTGAACCCCCGGTTTCATTCATCAGTGGCTGAGCATTCCCCTGTCCTACCACATCCTGCCTCACGGTGCACATTCTCGAGAGATGACCTGGTTGACCACATGTCCAGCAGGTCAGCGGGCCATAAAGTTGCCACCTTCCCCCTTTCCCTCTGGCTCTCCCTCTGCCTCCGAAATTTCCTGGAGGAGGCTGTGTCCAGTTCGATTGTCCATAGGCTGGGGGTGGGGGGCCATAAAACTGGGGACATTGAACAGACACTGGTACAGGCATGAGATCCAGTCCCAGGCCTGGTGCAGGAGTTTGGGCTTTCTTCATCCCTTTCACATAGTTCAGTTGACTTTGAACCAGATTGCGCTGCCTGTCGATGTCCTGTTTTTGCAGACAGTCCTCTGTTTTTCTGTGCAGAGTGACATAATGAGTTACACCATCTTTTAATTCTGATCTTGGCATAGATCCAAGAAAGATGTTTCTCTCCATCTCACTCTCCAGATGAGTTATGAAGTTTGGAGCATTTTCTTGCAAAATGGGTAGTCCAGAGTTCAGCCCAGCCTCAACTGAATGTCCCCAAGTTCGGCATGTATGCGGACCTTTTATAGAGCACTGTTCTGCTATCTCTGAGTCTTCTTCCTCATCTAAGTCACTGTCTTCTCTGTCCCTACCCCACACTTTCCCAAATGGGATTTGTGCTGCGTTTTTCACTGCTGTTTTAAACCTCAAGGGAAGCAATGGTGCCTGTGGATCGGCCTGTGGATGTGTGTCCCTTTCCTCCTCACTACTAGAGTCACCCACAATTTCTGTTTCCCGAGCCCCATCAACCACTCCTCCACTTATATTAAGTCGTACTGTTCTCTTGTCTTGCTTTCCACCACGAGTTCCCTTTTCTGGACTGACTTTGACATTCAGACATCTCCACGCCTCATCCCGCATTCTCTTCAAACTTCGTAATTGCCTTATCATTATATCAAACATCTCATGTCCTAATCCTACTTGTCCTAACTTCAAAACATTATAAATGAATGTCTCTTTTCCCTCGATTTCATTTATCAACAGCTCCAGTTGGGGCAGTGAAGCCTGCCCTCTTATTGCTTGTGTTACATGATCATTCAATTCAACAAATGTTATCTCTCTCATATCCCAGAATGCTTCTAAATCTTCTGTGTCCTGTCTCTCCTTCCTCCTGCATGACATTCCTTCTTGGGACCCCTGTGCCCGTACATCGTCTAATTCTGTCAATACCATGTCAACCCCCATGACCTTGTCTCCAGACCTCTCTCTTTCCTCTATTTCCTGCCTTCTCTTTGTCTCTGTTTCTGACAAACCCTCTTCTGGTCATCTAAATAACCATAATTCTTTTCACCTTCCTGTGTCTCTTCTGCCAAACATACTGGTGGGGATGGAGTCGCCTCTGACCTTACCCCCTCTCTAGTGTTTATAATTTCAACATTCTTCTGAGTGGCATCCTCGGCAGATGGCTCTGCGGATTGCTTTCTCAGTGTTGGCACCCTGACCTTACAAACATCTGCTGGTGATATCTCAATACTTCGCTCTCCTTCTAACTGATCCATCCTACGAGCCGTCAGTTTAACTCCAGAATTCCTCAATTCACCTTCCCTTACTGGTATCAGTGACCTGTTCCAAAATGTGCCTCTTCTCCCCAGCTTTCTCTTTTGCTAATTTCATAAATACCTTCAAAGTCTGCACTTCTTGTTTTCTTTTAATTCCCCTCTTTTCACTGGTTCTTTATGCTTATAACCATGTATTTTACCCTCCATCTGCATGAATAACTTGGGGTCCTATGACTTATGTTTAGGCCACGGGCTTGAATAAAATTTGTGTCCGCTCAGTCCACTTTTTGCAATTATGCCGTATCAAATTTGCTTCTGACGACTACAATTCAACTATCTCCTTTAAAGGCATAGTTTGTTCCATATGTACCAAAGGCATTCCTGAATCCAAATAATATCACAACAATATATATAATCTGACTATTCTTCTCACCTCCTTTCCTTCTAAAGACGAACATGTGTGTGTGTGTGTGTGTGTGAGAACGCACAAAGCCTACACCTCTGGTCCTCTGTTCCCCCTGAACTAACAGCCCCCACCCTGTGTGTTTCCAGGTCTCCCTTTGTCTCTGTCTGTCTAATATAGACACTCTGTTATCAGCAAAGTTTTCTTAACAGTCAATCACAATGGTTTGTTTAAAAAGTCAAAGTTGCTTGTTAGCGATGTCACGTCTTATAATCAAACTACAATACTTCGGCCTATGTTAGTCACGATGTCACTCAGTACTTTTGCGCATACAAAACGCATACACATACACAACACAATCTCGTATTTCCACTTTTCCCAGATCAAATTCCCATATAATCACACAACTTCCCTGCTAATTTAAAAACAATTTCAAGACACAATGTCCATACAACTCTTACTATTCCAATAATCCAATTCCTCCTTTATATCTATCTTATACGTGCTTCACACAAAAACTGATTCTCATCTGTTTTGTCTGGAAACATGTCTACTCTAGTCAATTATTCAACCAAACCATTCAAAACTTTTTCAATCTCCCAAGTAACTTTAACACACAAGAACTATGATAACCAAGTAACTCACAACTTCACAGCCTATGTGATAAAACAACGTTTTGCTCGTATTTTTCTCTGCCAGTTCACAACTTATCCAAAAACTTACTTTTCACGTCAGTTTTTCACACAATATGCGAAAGTTGAAGAATCAACATGAATGTATTGATTTGTATGTGTCTTGCATATGACGGAGATTTCTCATACATTCATTTATTCGTCATCCACACCAAACTAGAAGCATTTAGATAACTAGAGATCTCAAAATGAAAACCTCTTATTATTCACTGAACTTTTTATCAGGATTGTAAACAATCCTTCAGTGAATTTTTAATGCTCCTTATTGATCACTGCAATTATCAGGCGCTTTATTATTCACGGCCTGCAGCGATCTCTCACACTTTCTCACTCATGCACCTTGTATGTTCTCCTCCTCTCAACTATTGAATGTAATTAACCTCTTTCAGTTTAAGTGTTTCACAGATCAAATATCACAATACTTCACAGAGCTTATATTTCCTGAAAAATAAAACAAGTTCAGTATATCCCATATCAACCAATGATTTTGACCAACCGCTCCACTTTTCTCCAGCTGACACACCCACACAATTACTGATTACCAATCAGTATTTGATAACAGACCAAGCATTCATCACAACTCAATGAGTCGTTTCCCAGGTTCTCTAAATGCTTGAGAGAATCTTTCACTCCACAAACACCACAAGTCCAGAACTTCTTACACACTTGTACATATAACAAGACACCACAAGTCCAGAACTTCTTACACACTTGTACATATAACAAGACACCACAAGTCCAGAACTTCTTACACACTTGTACATATAACATGACACCACAAGTCCAGAACTTCTTACATACTTGTATATATAACAAGCTAGCACTCACGAGGTGAACGTTCCCTCTCTGTGCCTTGACGAACAATCACACAACTCTCAATTGGTTTCCGGATGCGCTATTCCACATAAATATAAAACAAAAACCTTCCAGCATAAATAGTTCCTTAACGCCTAGAGACAATTGTATTGTTATGGCGCTATATAAATAAAATTGAATTGAATTAACACATGCATATATAATTCCCATGCAAAAATAATTAATACCCATGCATAGATAATTCCTTAACACATGCATATATAATTCCCATGCAAAAATAACAAAACCACCCCGTGTACTTTTCCCTAATACAATCCAGATCTACACATTCAGTCTCTGTCGAGTTCTTGTCTGAAGGACTTTTGTCCGGCTTTCCTCGGGGCTGAGTTTCCTAATTGATTTATTCAACCAGACTGATGAGCAAAACACTGCTTACCCTTGGCGCCTTGTGGCTGAATTGATCAATCGGTTCACTCGCACCCCGGAGCTCTGTCCTTTTTCAGTCCCTTCGTGGTCGCCAAATATGTTGTGGCGAGAATGGGATCTCACTACACCTTTTCTTTCAATCAGAAGACCGGAGACTGGATGTAGAAATCTGGAGGTTTATTATTGTAATCAATAAGCTACAATAAGGAGATGGTCCATGGATTAGCTCGATCTCATTGTATGAACGTTTTGCATGCCATTTTAAGGCCTGTACATCGTGGGGTGTGTTCTATCTGGCTGTTTGCCAAAACCAATCAGAATTAACTATTCCTTCTTCCTTACTCCCCTGATTGTGTGTGTGTGTGTGTGTGTGTGTGTGTGTCTGGATCTCCTGAGATTCCCTGACATCCTCTGAGACCCCCTGAGACCCCCTCCTCACCGGGGGTTACTTGGAATGTGTGTTGTGACTTTATTGCTGACTTGCTAACATCAGTGAATCATGTCTAAGTTACTGCTTCCCGCCTAGTCTGCCCTTCCTAAAGAGAGACTTTCATACTGATGAGTTAATCCATGTTCATTTTAACATAAAAAATATCCCACACCGCAATATGAAATGAAAGCATAATTCACCATTGTCACTGTTCACCTGTTTATTATCATTACATCCATTATCCTGTCATATCGACTTTACTCTCTGTTTCAGCATACAACCCCGGTTAATACATCCATACAGACATACTCACAATCACTCCCGTACTGCTGCTTGTTTGCGGAAGCGCGCACCGCTGAGGAGTGGTATTTCTCCACGTCCCACAGGGGAGGGAGATGGGAATTGCCATGAGGGGTGTTTGATGTAATGTTTGTTATGTATGTTGGTTAATATCATGGGTGGTAAATATGGTAAATATGGTAAATGTATTGTTATGGGAACATTGGTAAACTTGGTGGTGGATTAATGTATTTGTTAATGTAATATATTCTAGGACTAATGCAGGGAAGGTTACCCCACTGAGATGGTTAGATCCGATTGGAGCTTATTGGTCCAATCTAGCCTAATGGGCAGCATTATTAAAGCCTGCCTCATTCCTTTAGAAGGTGTCGGTGTGAGGAGTACTTACTTGATGGAAGGTGAAGTACATGCTAGTGGAAATACTGTTGGAATACTTTTTGAATACTGTTGCTTTGCGGGTAAAACTAGTAAGCTAGTTTTCGAGTACGGTTTAAGTACTGATTTATGTTTGTTTGTTTTTGTATATATGTTTGGTGCTGGAGCCAATTAAATACAAATATATATATTTTTCTACAAAAACTGTCATCTCGTGCCCCGTGGTTTGTTTCATCTCCACCACTATCTCTAGTCGCCACATCCCAATAACGGGGGGTGACCGAGCGGTCCCAAACAGAGTCCATTGGATCAAAACAACACAAACCAGAGTGCAATGTATAAATGTTTAGTGGGGCTGCTCAGTTTGCACTCGATCAAAATGTATTTTTGTTTTTATGACATATAGATGTATTTCACAGAAATTAGTCTGTATTGTTCAAAGTATCTTAAAAAAGTTATTTAACCATTCATCATTTTAGTAAACATGGAAAACATACCTCACCAACACAAACACCACCCACTGGTTAATGAGTGTGCTAGATGTTTTTTCCTCGAAGTTCATTTATATTGCGTTTCTTACCTCAGCTAACCCGAACTGAAAATAAATAAATAGAATATATTTTAATAAAAGACTTGACTTCAAGATGTTGTTGGATCAGGATCTTTTCAGACAACATACAGTAAACTGTAGATTCCCTTAATTAAGATAAGAGATTATTCTAAATTTTCTGAGTACCAGGAACTCAGGAGTAGAGGTGTTGTTCAGCCTGCTGCCAAGATCCTTCTCCCTCTCCTAAGATGTCCTTGGGTGCCCACACAATTATACTTCAACAAAGGTGTAAATCAGACAGAAAAACAGATACATATAGCAGCATTAATCTGGAAACAACCATATTAGTACAGGGAACCACACAACCTTGTATATGGATAGTAAATGTTCTAGTCTCACAAGACCGGCCACTAACCCAGACCACACAAAGATAACTAAGCTCCAGATACCAGGAAGTATATACTGTATATACATGTTCAGTCACACTTTGTGGGTTTATATACTGTTTATATTTATATATGTGTCTGTCTGTCTTTTTCACAGATATCCCCCATGTAGTCTTGATGACCCATGTGGACATCATCAGCTGTCCTTTGGTGGAGGAGAACCTGGACAAAATCTACTTCAGCAAGAAAATTAAGAAAGCAGTGAGTTTTTTTGTTTGTTTGTGTGCTTGTGTTTGTTTACCCCATAACATAACCTGAGGTGCTGAATTTGAGTCGTAGTCATACAGCATCCATACCTTTTACAGTCAATGCTGAAAACAAGCACTCTAAGTAAGATAAAGCACATGACACTATGACCAGCTGGCCTGAACAAACTGTTGTCAGAGTACTGTGAACTCTGAACACAATACTGACACTTTTCCCTAATGAGTATGTGGTGTACAAATATGGCACGTGGAGAATGAAACAAACCTTGGTTGGCGAGATTATTTTGGCTCACTGTGGAGAAAAATATAAAATTTGAAATAAGTAAGAACATGTTGGGTAGCCATTTCCAGACATGACAATGTAGAACAGTAATTCAGTGTATTTTGTAAGTGTATAATAGTACCAATCAATGTTCAATATAGACAGAAGCGGTCAGATGACCTTTAGGTGTGATGACCAGTAAACTGTAATCTGAACGCTCTGTGTGTGTGTTTTAGATGCAGGCCTGTAGTATCAAGCTCGGTGTTGCCATGAACTGTATCTTCCCGGTGCAGAACTACCATGAAGAGAACTGCGTGGATGAGAAAGTAGACTGTTTGGTCCTGGATGCCCTGAACAAGATTGTCAACTTTGCCAATGATTATGTGAAAGAACAGATTTAATACAACTTGAGATAGAAGAGGGGCAAGTTATTTCATGCCTTCTTGTTATACTTTTATTACACTCCTATGAGGACCAAGTATAATTTTCATACCAAACATGAAAATAAAAATACTAAATTAGCCAAATTACACAATTTCCCTCAAATATATTTAACATATTATCAAATGTCTGAAAATGCAAACCACAAGGACTGCTTCTTAAACAATGCTGTTCAGGTCCCCAATTATAATACCAAACATATATCAAGTTATCCAGGTGTAAAATTAAATTAGCCAAACTAAACCAATTCCCTCAAATTTATTTAACATATTAACAAATGTCTGAACACATTTTTTATATTGTGTTCGGGCCATATGTGACCACAAAGACTGCTTCTTAAGCAGCTTGCACACTGCCCCGACAAACACCAACATTCTCCAACTAACGCCAACAAACACCAACAGTCAGGTCAGTGTGCGGCGGCAGTTGGTGTTATGCTTCGTTTCCATTAGGGCGTTATTCGTCCCGCTCTCATTGGGAATGAAAAGAGACGATAGCCCGTCTGTCGAGCAACGAAACGTCTCAGCCTCCCTTTCAAAGTTGACGATTCTTTAACTCTATGCAAATGCAGACCACGCGGTAACCAATCAGTTTGGCGTGTGTGAGAATTGGCAGCTGACGTTGTGCAGAAGGGCGGGAGTAATCAAAAAAATCAAAGCAAGATGGCGGAGTCTCGGGAGTCTGTTACTGGGACATATTTTATGTGAATAAAGGCGAATACAGGTGTGTACAGGACTTTTATATGTCTACATCGACTCGGTTTGTTGTTTATATACTACACGAACACTGTCAGGGCAAACAGAATATTGTAGGTCTTAACTAAAGCTCTCAAACATTATTGTTAGCTTGCTGCTAACACTTTAATTGAAGATCAATGTAGAAGCTAGCTGGTTTGTAACCTGTAGTCTCATCGGTGCGTTTTGCCTCTGGTATGTGTGATATCGTGATTTAACTGGCTGATATAAATGAATCAGAGAACACAAATGTATAAAGGAATACATTTAATGGATAAGTAAATGAATCAGAGCATGACTGACAGCCGCAACATCTATCATATTTTCATGACTTCACAAGCTAATCTGCTATATTAGCGCTGCAACTGAACTTGCTACTTAACAGAGAAACTTGATTTTTCTGACAATGCCCCCTAGGCGGAATATCGCCTGCTGATAATACGCCTGAATGGAAACCTAGAGTTAGTTGGAGAATGTTGCCGTTTGTCGGGTACTGTCGGAAGAGTTCAACATGTTCAGTCGGATTGGGTAAAGTTGGAGAATGTCTGATCAATGTAGAGCGATTTCCAACGAACTCCAACATTCTGACAGCTCATTACCTTGACAACTAGGCTAAACTTGCATGCATAACATCCTCGAGCTCTCTTGGATGTCGAAGTTATGGTGGTAATCAGCCAGTTTGTAAAAAAAACGACATCTTAAATCTATTTATAGATTAACGTTATTTATTAGCTTCCCCAAATGAACGGTTCCTTATCGCAGTTCACTGCGATATAACAGTATGGTACATGACGTCAGTCATGGGTACAAATCGAAGCATTTATCTATTCACGCCTGAAAGGCCGCGAGATCTGTCAGCGCGCGCTCCTGGCCCCGCCTGCCAGGAGTACTATAATATCATTACGCGCCCTCAGATCTGCCTCTTTTGAAACTTCGCAAGACGGAGTGAACATCTCCGAGCATATCTCAAACGCTCTACCACAGTCAAAAGAGTTTTGTGTGCTTTTCGCTCTCTACGGGTTGGTGAGTTATCCGGGTTCCTTAACCCTCACTAGCTCAGGGCGCTACGAAATTCATTGGCTTAACTTCATTTTGAAAGTAGTGGCTGCTATCCTGGCTGCCTGGCTGGCTAAGTCTCTGACTAGCCTGCTAGCTTGCTAACAACGTGTTCGTTGCAGATAGTGTGCTTGTGTTTTAACATTCTTCTCTACTTTCAGATTGAATAAAAGATGGCGATGCAGGGACCACGCAGAGGGCGCGCTTTCGGGCAAAGCCCCTGTCTGTTCCATCTCTGCTAGCCTCCCGCTAGCTAAGGCTACCAGGCGCCTTGCGTTCTGGAAGCGCAAGGACGCCGAGGAGACTGCACTGGTTCCATCCGGGGCTGACGCCCCCGTAGGAATGAGTGCGTCTTCAGCCTTGCACTTGGTGAGCGTGAGCAGTCGCCTTGCAGCGGCAGCTCCGCCCCCGGGTCTCTCCCCGTCTCCGCCGCCTGTCAGCCCTGGGGCTGCGGGCAGCGAGGCTGAGGAGCTTCAACCAAGCGGTGTCCAGCCTGAACTCGAGCTGGACATCAGCCTGGATGATGATGGTCTGCTAGACTTCTCCGATGAGCACAGCTCAATCGCTGAAGCAATGCAGACGAGCCATGACGTTAGGATGCGGGTGGAGACCTCCTACCTCGTCTCGGCTCCTGGGCCAGCAACTCCACGAGGTTGCGCTGAGAGCAGCCAGCTGCCTCGGGCTCCCTCTCCCTCCCCCTCCCAGTGTGCGGTCCTCGCTGCTGGATGGGGAGTTTTATGCTGGCTACGCCGCGTCAGTTCCCAGCTGCATCCCCATTTTCGAGGAGGTGCACGAGGAACTGCAGGCGACATGGGCGATACCCTACTCGGGCCGAGCCCCGGTGCCGGGGTTCGCGCCCTACATGCAGCTCCACATGGCTAAGGAGAGGGGCTACCTCTCCTTTCCTCAGGTGGAGGATGCAGTAGCGGGCTGCCTCTCCTGCCCACACGGGTGGGCAGACACCAGGCTCAGCTGGCAGAGAAGTCCTATTTGGCTGCAGGGCAGGCTGCCTGCACGACCAATACGGCTGCATTGCTACAGCGCTACCAGGCAAAGCTCCTGACTGAGCTTGCCTTGTCGCTGGGGGAAGATCACCCCTCTGTGGCAAAACTCCGTCGCGCGACGGATCTGTCGCTCAGACTAACTCGGTGCACGTCACAGGCACTGGGGAGGGTGATGGGTGCCGCGGTGGCTACCCAGAGGTCTCTGTGGCTATCACTGGCTAAGCTGTCAGACAGAGAAAAAGCACCACTCCTCGACGCCCCGGTCTCTGTCCAGGGCGCCTTCGGGGAGGCAGTGGTCAAAATGGCTGCCAAGTTCGAAGAACAGCAGAAGAGCAGAGAGGTATTCCAGGCTTGGATGCCTCGCTCTAGTGGCACGGGTGAGACGTCCTCCTCAGGACACACCACACCCGCACCGGGCCAGAAGAGAAGCGGGTTCCGCTCGCCAGCGCCTCCAGCAAAGGTGTCCACCGGGCGAGGCTGGCAGAGACACCCCTTCCGCCCTCCAGCGCAGCCTGCAGCACAGCGACCAGCTGCGCGCCCTGCCCAGGGCGCAGCCCAGGCTCCGCGGCAGCACTCCGCTCGCCGCGGGCGAGGCAGAGGGAGACCTCAGGCTTCCTGATCGTGACAGTCAGCCACTCGTCACACAGGGGGGAGCGGTGGAGTCCACACCGCCTCCGCAGAAATCAGCCCGTCGCTCACATGTGGAAATCATGTCCAGCACGGTAAGCAGGTTTTCACAAGCACCACAATCATATGTCCTAACTCCTGTCCCAGATGGCGCAGTGCCCAGGCATGCTTGTGCAACTCCCCCCGCGATGCACACAGTGCAATCGCATCCCCACATTTTTTTTTCAAAAACATGAGGGGGCAGCCCCAGATCTCGTCTCCCTCCCTAGGCGGAGTGGGTGTAGATCTAGGCTTAGACTCATTGACCATGAGCGGGTTAGTCCCCGACAAATTCAACTCAAAGCACAACCTCCCTGGTTGTGCGGAGAGTTGGCGCGCATGCGCAGTGTCACCATGGGTGCTAAAGACGATCACAAGGGGTTACGTGCTGCAATTCGCCCGTTCCCCTCCGCCATTCAGCGGAGTGATACAGTCTGTGGTGCAGCGAGAACAGTTTCACTTCCTACGAGGAGAGATAATCTCCCTGCTCAGAAAGGAAGCGATAAGCAGAGTCCCTCCCAAGGAGGTAAATGCAGGCTTCTACAGCCGTTACTTCCTCGTACCCAAAAGAGACGGGAATTATCGGCCAATATTAGATCTACGTGTTAAACAAAGCACGCATGCCGCTACGGTTCAGAATGTTGACCCCACGCAAGCTTGTGCAGTTTATAAGGCCAAACGATTGGTTTATCACGATAGACTTAAGACGCTTATTTCCACATTCCGATCCACCACAGACATCGGAGATATCTGAGGTTTGCGTTCGGAGGAATAGCGTACCAATTCAACGCACTCCCATTCGGCCTGTCCCTAGCGCCGAGGGTATTTACAAAGTGCATAGAGGCAGCCGTCGCCCCATTACGTCTACGCGGCTTACGCGTTTACAATTATTTGGACGACTGGTTAATTGCTTCTCATTCAAAGGCTGCAGCAGTGCAGGACGGCCATCTAGTGGTGGCGCACCTGTATCGACTGGGCTTTGTAATAAACAGGGAAAAGAGCGTTCTCTGCCCCAGGCAAGTTACGCATTTTCTGGGTATGATTTTAGACTCCACCTCCATGGAGGTCAGGCTGTCTCAAGAACGGATAAATGCCATCAAAACATGCGTGCGCCAGTTCCGACAGGGACAGTCAGTCTCGTCGCTGTGCTGCCAACGCCTGTTAGGAATGATGACGTCGGCCGCTATAGCGCTCCCGCTGGGGATGTTGCGCATGCGGCCATTCCAAATATGGTACCTGTCTATGAAGCTCAACGCAGTCACAGACAGGCATCGCAGAGTAGTGGTGTCCTCCAGATGCAGGAAAGCCCTGGCGATCTGGAGAACCCCCTGGTTTCTCGCCGCGTCGGGCACTATGGGCATAGTGTCGCGTTGCGTGGTGGTGACCACAGACGCTTCCACCAAAGGCTGGGGAGCGGTCTGCGAAGGGAGAGGCGTGAACGGTCTCTGGTCAGTGACAGAGGCCGCGTCTCACATAAATGTGTTAGAGCTGCGAAAAGTAGTCCTAGCTCTACAACACTTTCTGCCCAGGCTGAGTGGTCAGCATGTACTAGTGAGAACGGACAACACTGCGACCTTGGCGTATATAAATCGCCAGGGCGGAGTGTGCTCCCCGTCACTACACCATTGGGCGACTCGCCTGCTCCTGTGGGCAGCGAGGCACGTCCTGTCCCTCAGGGCAGTTTATATACCAGGTCACCTCAACTACGGTGCGGACCTGTTATCGAGGGGCGATCCTCGAGCAGCAGACTGGTGCCTTCACCCACAAGTGATAGGTCAGATCTGGGTGCGTTTTTTCAAGGCGCAGGTGGACCTGTTCGCGAACAGGCAGAACACCTGCTGCCCGCTCTGGTTCTCGCTAGGGGGCGACGATCCCCCACTAGGCATAGACGCGCTGGGCCACCAGTGGCCAGCTCTACCCCTATATGCGTTTCCCCCGATCCCGCTACTCCAGCAGGTGCTGTTTAGGATTGCGGACGAGGGCAGGGAATTGATATTGATAGCCCCCCACTGGCCCAATCAGCCGTGGGCGGCAGATCTGGTCAATATGTCAGTGCAGCAGCTTTGGGAGCTGCCTCTGCGGAGGGACCTCCTAAAGCAGGCGCACAGGACAGTGTGGCACCCACATCCGGAGTGGTGGCGTCTCAGAGCCTGGCACCTGAAAGGTGCAGGCTCATAGCGTCAGGCTTGTCGGACGCAGTGGTGGCTACAATACAGAGTGCCCGAGCTGTATCAACACGGGCTCTGTATACGCTGAAGTGGCGCAGTTTTGAGCGGTGGTGTGCTGCGCGTCAGCACGACCCCATTAACTGCGCGCTGGGCGTTATTCTAGAATTCCTACAGCAGTTGTTTGATGAGGGGAAGGCGGCTTCTACTCTCAAAGTGTACATGGCTGCCATTTCAGCCTGCCATGCAGGCATTAATGGCAGTTCTCCTGGCAGTCACCCGCTAGCGTCATGCTTTATGGCGGGGGTGAGACGGCTCAGGGTGCCAGAGAGACACCTCATACCCTCTTGGGATCTGCTAGTGGTGTTACGTGCTCTCACAGGGCCTCCGTTCGAGCCCTGGAGACAGTGGACATAAAGTTTGTCTCTTTAAAGACCGCGCTGCTGCTGGCGTTAACGTCAGCAAAACGTGTTGGTGACATGCAAGCCCTGTCAGTCAGTCCATCGTGCCTTCAGTTCTCGATCGCTGGTGACAGAGTGGTTATGCGACCTAATGCTGCTTACACACCTAAAGTGGTGGTAACCCCATTCCGCAATCAGGTGATTGAATTAGCAGTTTTCTCGCCTCCTCCTTTTGCGTCAGCAGAGGAGGAACGTTTGAATAAGCTCTGTCCAGTGCGCGCTCTCCGCTGTTACGCAGAGCGCACTAGAGCTTTCAGACAGTCAGATCAGCTATTCGTGTGCTTCGGTGCACACGCAAAAGGCAGACCTCTATCAAAACCGAGCCTCTCCCGTTGGATAGTAGAGGCTATCGTGTTGTCTTATAAGAGCTTGTCTTTAGATCCCCCGGAGAAGTTGCATGCGCACTCTACGCGGGGGGTCTCGTCTTCCTGGGCCTTACTAAAGGGCGTCTCAGTGGAAGATATTTGCAAAGCTGCAAGCTGGAGTTCTCGCCACACTTTCATTAGATTCTATATGTTAGATGTGGCTGAACCTAGTTTTCTTCATAGCATTCTGCGGGCAAGCGATCTCTGAATCCCTTGGCCGGAGAACGATATATATGATAAGTGTGTTCATTAGTGTCTACATGTTATGTTGCACATGAATCATCCCAGGGTTTTCCTACGGGCGCAGGATCACGGATCCCTGTCGCCTATGATAAAGGTGGCCCTGTTAAATTCATGGTGTTCTGCAGGGAAGCGATCTCTGAATCCCCTGACCTGAGAACGATGTATATGATAAGTGTGTTTATCGGTGTCTACATGTTTGTTGCACATGAAACACTCCAGGGTGGTTTCCTACACGCGCAGGATCGCGATCCTTGCCGCCTATGACAAAGGTTGCCCTGTTAATATGTTCACCGCCAGCGGCCGTATGAACCTCTATGAGGGCAAAGGCTTCAGTAAAGCTGGTGTGTGAAATTGGCTGCCACTGTATTATCACGCAGGAATGTATAGGGTCCCATACTGTTATATCGCAGTGAACTGCGATAAGGAACGTCTCGGTTACTTACGTAACCTCGGTTCCTTAAGCAGGAACCAGATATAACAAAGTTGGCGTGTACAGTGTTACCTTGGATTGATTGTCTTGCTCAGTTTCTTTCCAAGGCAGATCTGAGGGCGCGTAATGATATGGCATTATGGGGCGACTATGCTGGCACATAGGTTACAATATTAATATTAATGTTTACGGTGACACTTTACAGGAGTACGTTTGCACCAGTGTTGTGCACGTTCACACCTCTCATGAACTAGTTCAAAGTTCAGTTCATACAAGTAAACATGAATCGTTCACGTTCATCATTTAAATTCTGAACTAGTTCATAGTTCAGTTCATTTTCCTTTTTTTTTAATTATTGCTAATTTTTCAGGAGGACATAATTTGCACAGAAAGGTGAGTTTTTTTACTGTCGGAAATGTATCAGACAGTGTGTAAAAATCCTGCACATAATAATAAGGTGGATCGGAGTCTGCGTCTCTGTTTTCGCTTTCACTTGCCATTTTTATATTGAGACCGAGAGCTGTTGCCTTGGAATACGTTGCTTGTTTGGTATACATGTGTGTGCGATGATTCATGGGTAATGTAGGGCGAAGTCGAGTTAGTTGGTTTAGGTATCGGAGAAATTATACTGTTATAGAGGGGGTTCGGGAAATGTGTAATTACTGAGGGTCATCCGATTAGAATGGAAAAGAATGAAGACTTGGATATTCAGTTTGATTCTTCACTCTTTGTATTGCATTAACAACAATGAATGGGATAAATTGTAGGTGGGTGTCTGTTTGTATGTGTGTGTAAGTGTGTGTGTGTGTGTGAAAGTAAAGTACAAACAGAAAATATACATTAATACACAGCCCTGTAGTAGGCTACCATTTAAATCATGAATTATACAGGGAACTAAAGGTAATAATTTAACCTCTTCAGCAATGACGTGCTACTGGCTTAATCTCAGATCAACAAGGGCATGTACACTAAATGAAAGACCGCTCAAAAGTTAGCATAGGTAAACCCTGTAACACTCGTATTTGTACATTAGCAGCTTATGCTAAGCGAGTTCACGAACAGTGCATCATGCTAGATCAATTAAGTGACAGTGCTCGTAACAATTATGAGAAAGCTAAACTATAACAAACACATAATGACAAGGTAGGCTACAAAGTCAAACTCACGTATACATGGACGCACACAACTTCAACAAAGTGCAACCTTCAATTATGTGAAAATATGCCCGAAGTTAACTGCCACTCCATCTAAATATGCCGTGAAGCATATTAAAGCATTGCACCGTGAGAAGTGGAGTCACATGAACAACGCAAATACCAAATATGGTCATTTACCGAAACATGGTCTGTCTGGGCAATTTAACAAATAATTACTATGGCCTTTTTAACAGGTAGCCTACTGAGCACAGACATGGTACAAGCATTCGATTTAGACTGCGTCTTTCCTCAGAAGAAGAAAAACATTCCGTATTGTTTTAGCTAGACTTCAGTGGCGCTGGACCTCAGATAATATGAACGTGTTCACTGTTCAAATTCATTATTTGTCATGAAGTTGCGTTCAGTTCATCGTTCTCATAAAATTTTGAACGCGTTCATGCACAACACTGATTTGCACTTATGTTAGCTATCGGCCACTCCCACTTCGTACCACTTACTGCGTTGGTTTTCGAAATATTAATATGCACGCCGCCTGCTTTTACATACTGTTGTATGCAAAAGTTTTTGCACCCCTCTGAGGCTGCATGATAATTTACTCTGTCTTCACCAAAAAAAGATCACAGTGGTATATTGTTCATTTTCTAGTTAACACTGAGTACTGGGGTGTTTTCCAAACAAAGATATTTAGTGTAGCAGTGTTTAGTTGTGTGAAATTAAATCAAATGTGAAAAATAGGCTGTGCAAATATTTAGGCACCTATCAGGCCGGGATTTTCAGGCACACACGCAAACTGCAGGTTTGATGCAACAGTCAAGTTTATTCACTCCCTGACTGGTTGGGCAGACTAGCTACCCTGATTCCCCCAGGCTACAAACACAGCAAGGCTATCAAAGTTCACAACCTCACCGGATACATAAACAGTACGTTCCACAATAGAACGGTTAGTCCAAAGGAAGGTAATCCACAAAGGTAATCCACAAAGGTAATCCAGGGAACAAAGTCTATCCACAGGAAAAGTCTTATCCACGTTGTGGTGGCTGCACAGGGTTAGCAACAGTCAAAGGTAATTACAGCTAGACTATGCTAAGCTAATCGCGAGTGCGTTAGCATTCCACAAACAGGGTTGAGATACCCAAACAAGACTTCTTAAGAGAAGCGAGAAGAAAGAGAACTGTACTCACGAGACTCCATGACCGAGTGAAGAGGGAAGGACACCCAGTGCTTAAGTAGGAAGTAGTAATCACCTCAGGTGTAGCCCAGTGCAGAAGAAAGGTTAGTGTTAGGTGCTCTAGAGTGAGTGTCGCCCTCTAGAGGACTGGCGACCCTTCACAGACGTGACAGCACCCTAATCATTTTGCTGATTTGAATACCTGTAACTACTCAATACTGAATAATTGCAACACATAATTAGTCTGATTAGCTTGTTAAGCCTTAATTTCTATAGAACGGTGCATCCAATCATTAGAAAAAGTATTTAAGGGAGCCAATTGCAAGTTGTGCTTCTCTTTGAATCTCCTCTGAAGAGTGGCATCATGGGGGCCTCAAAACAACTGTCAAATGATCTGAAAACAAAGATTGTTTAGCTTTGTGTTTTAGGGGAAGGCAACAAAATGTTATCCCAGAGGTTTCAGTTGTCAGTTTCCACTGTGAGAAATGTAATCAAGAAATGGAAGGCCACAGGCATCGTTCTTGTTAAGGCCAGAAGTGGCAGGACAAGAAAAATATCGGAGGCAAAGGCAAAGGATGGTCAGAATGGTCAAAGACTACCATCAGACCACCTCCAAAGTGCATCGCTCAACAATTCAGCGCACCTTGCACAAAGAACAGCTGTATGAGAGAGTGATGCGGAAGAAGCCATTCCTGGACACACGCCACAAACAAGCTCCCTTGAGCTATACAAAAGCACATTTGAACAAGCTAGATTCATTTTAAAACAAAGTGCTGTGGACTGATGAGATAAAGATTGAGCTATTTGGTCACAACAAGAGGCGTTATGCATGGCGGCAAAAGAACACAGCATTCCAAGAAAAACCCTTGCTGCCCACAGTAAAATTTGGTGGGGGGTCAATCATGCAGTGGGCCTGTGAGGTTAGTGCAGGTACTGGGAATATAGTTAAAGTTGAGGGTTGCGTGGATTCAATCCAATATCAGCAAACTCTTGAAAATAATGTTCAAGAATATGTCACAAAGTTAAAGTTACGCGGGAGTTGGGTGTTCCAGCAAGAAAACGACCCAAAAAATTGCTCCAAATCTACCAAGGCATTTATGCAGCGGAAGAAGTATAATCTCCTGGAATGGCCATCCCAGTCCCCAGACTTGAATATTATTGAAAATCTATGGGATGACTTGAAGCGGGTTGTCCACGCTAGGCAGCCATCAAACCTAACTGAACTGGAGATGTTCTGTAAGGAGGAATGGTCCAAAATACCTTCATCCAGAAACCATCAGAGGCAATAGGAAGAGGCTGTTATTTTTACCAAAGGAGGCAGTAGTAAATATTGATGTGGGTGTCCAAATGTATGCACCTGTCTAATTTTGTTAAGATGCATATGGCATATTTTCTGTTTATCCAATAAACCTGATTTAACTGCTGAAATAGTACTTTGTCCATGAAGTATTATATACTGTATATGACAAAGAAGTTGCTGATCCAAACGCCCAACAATTAATAAATAAAAATAATGGAAATTATCAGGGGTGCCCAAACTTTTTCATACGACAGTATAATAGTCTATTGTTCTACACAAATTACTTGTTTTCCAAATATGTTTTGACAAGCAAACGTTAATCTAGGTATCAACCTCATCCATCTTAAAATAATTGAACACACAATTGAAAAAATAAGTAGCTAGTTGGAAAAAGTCTTTAACTGTCTGAGCAGTGTGGAGCTGGCAGTTGGTTTACTGGACATTATAAAACAATTGGGTTCTATTGAATTATTTAGCTGTTTCTGATTGGGCGAGAGACGTTCCATGAGTTGGAATATCCCAGGACATCCCAACTCGGACTTTTCACAGCTAATAATAAATCACTCCGCGATGAAACATTCTATAGCGCGTTGATACAATTTAGCAATATCCGTTAATTAACTGAAATTAATGATGAAACATTCTATAGCGCGTTGATACAATTTAACGATAAACGATTCAAACGATTCAAAGTTCTTATAATTCCAAAAAGTGAGTAGTACGCCTATCAGAAAACAAATATGGAGATCGATTTTTCCAAAATAACATTTGATTTAATCTATGAATCGTCTGATGAAGAGAAACAAGATAGGCCTTATACACTCCAGCAGGAGGAGAGTGCATCTGTGTCCAGGTGCGTCTCCATCAGCTGGACTCAATTGAAAGGAGCTGACACGAAGCTAATACGGTGAAGCAAACGTTGTGGGCCGTTAACTGTTTTAAGTGAACGGAAGATCCAGATTGATCTAAAAACCATCGAAAAACCATCGAAAAACATGAATTTGGTGCAATACTGCGGGAACTGTATGCAACCATTAGAACCACCACAGCATTTTATCTCCAGCCAAAGAGGGTCTTTGCGCCATCGGACACGTTTTGGTACATATCAACTCCCCTTGGCGTGAACCAGCTGGGCAAAATGCTCCCTCGTCTGTGCCAGGAGGCAGGGACATCGGTGAGATATACCAACCACAGCCTGCGTGCCACAGCCATACAAAAGCTGTCCGACGCAGGACTTGCGAGCAGGGAGATCATGGCAGTGAGTGGCCATAGGTAAGAGCAGCCCAATGGCCTAATGAAATATTTTCGTAGTGTTGTGTTTTTTTTAAGCACTCTGATGCTAACATTTTCTCTTGCGGTCTCACTTTGTTTATGTTACATAGATCGGAGAGCTCCCTCGCTAGTTACTGGCGACCCTCGCTGGACAGCAGGAAGCGCTGGAGCCATATTTTGGGAGACCACGGCAACGGAGACATGGCAAAGATGCAAAGGACGCCACTCGGCCTCCGGCCTCGTGGCTACAGCCGACACCACCCGTGGGAATATCCCTTACCTACCCCACTCGCCTTCGTACTATATTGCTTAATTATAAAGACAGGTACCAACTACTGCCAACAACTGCCAACTTTAGAATGTTGGCGTTAGTTGGAGAATGTTGCCGTTTGTTGGGGCAGTGTGCAAGCTGCTTTAAACATCTGCCTTGCTCTGTCAATGCTGTTCAGGTCCCCAGGTTGAGCACAGCATATGTTCAGTAACGACAGACCACCTGGCTGGTACATCTGTTTAATGATACCATACGCCTGTTCAGAATACTAATCCATTTGTCAAGAAGGTCAAATCTCTAAGGCAAAATTTACTCTGAGAATGTCATGTATGTAAATTTGGTCTAATCGGCATCCAACCTGTGTATTCACTTGCTATTATTAACAGTTTTACTTATTCATTTGGGTTGTTTATTACTTTCAGTTTGACTGACACTTGTAACATTTAAGCTTACCGTTTATTGCATTAATAAACTGTTCATTCATTAACCATTCATATAACTCCTCGTGTGCCATGCCTTTTACATTAATCAAGATCTCACAATTGGCGTATATACTGTGTGGTAATATTGTAGGTGATTTAATATTTAATTGAGTCAGATTCATTGTATTTTCCACAATATTTATCACTCTAAGGCTTTGTACTGTCCCATAAGGTTCAGACACGTAAACACCTTCCAGCCTGGTGTTTTCCATCGTTGGCAACATTTTGGCTGTCCTTACAAAGGCTATAATTTTATTATACAATGCAGTCAAGCCGGAAAGTCTGCACACCCCTTTCACCTTCTCCACGTTTTATTATGTTACAGACTTATACTACAATAGATTGAGTTAATTTTTTTGCCTTAAACATCTACACACAATAACCAATAATGATGAAGTGAAAATCTGCACTGACAAAAATACGGGGTTACATCTCTACACACACTTAGCCCAATACTTGGTTGCTGCACCTTTGGCAGCGATTACAGCGTCAAGGCATCTTGGGAAAGAAGCTACGGGCTTGGCACACTTGCAAGCATATACTTGCAAGCTCCCTTCAGGTTGGATGGGGAGCGTCGGTACACAACCATTTTCAGTTCTTTCTTTCAGTCTGGGATTGTTGGCAATCCCCAATCATGTCCAATCAATTGAATTTATCACAGGTGGACCCCAATTAAGTTGTAGAAACATCTCAAGCAGTGTCACTGGAAACAAAATGCACCTCAGCTCACTTTTGGGTGTCATATCTTGTGTACATATGATATTTAGGATTCCTCCGTCAGGAGGAAACCTTTTGTTATTTTAGGTTTTCTTATTATTATGTTTGTACCATGGGAGTCAATGGCAGCCCCTAGAACCGTATGGTAACTTTTTCTGAAATTTGGCACACTCATTAAGGACAGTCCCTTCTTTACTCACACCAAGTTTCATGTCTCCCACTAGACCACGCTAGCGCCACCAACGGGTCAAAGTTGGACTTTTGTTAACACACACAACTTTTGAACCGTTTGACCGATTTTCAAAAATGAGGTACCATTGGATTCATTGGATCAAGACGAATTTGACGTTCAATGGCGGCAATTTTCGGTTGTATAGATTTTCCGCTATTACCGGTTTTATCAAACTGCTTTGAAAGCCTACTCTTCCTACAATTTTTCTCAAATCCCATATGGTAACTTTTTCTGAAATTTGGCACACTCATTAAGGACAGTCCCTTCTTCACTCACACCAAGTTTCATGTCTCCCACTAGACCACACTAGCGCCACCAACGGGTCAAAGTTGGACTTTTGTTAACACTGTAACTTTTGAACCGTTTGACCGTTTCTGTTATTCCCGGTTTTATCAAAAAACATTTGAAAGCCTACTCCTCCTACAATTTTGGTCAAATCTTCTTCAAAATCACCAGAGATGATCTTCAGACCAAGCCTCACAAAAAACAAAGAATAGAATTTTGATCCTCACAACCGTTTGTCCGGTATAGCCACTCAAATTCAGCAGAAAAGCCGCCAACAAGGAAGTGAAGTAATATGTAAGCAAAACTTTGAAATATAAACCTGGGTGACATTGGTACAGGGGTAGAGAAGTTGTTTAGTACTAAGAAGGTTGTTAGTTCAATTCCCTGTCAAAGCGTCCTTTAGCAAGACACTTCTTTCTTCACTTTTCTTTCCTCTATTCTTTCCTTCTTCCACTCTTCTTTCCTTCTTTTACTCTTCTTTCCGAAATTGTAAAGAATATACATTTTCCCCTGGTTTCGCAATCTTAGGAGGAATCCGCATCGCTGCTTGCAGCTATATTTTACATTTTGATTTTTAATACATTAGCACAAATGTCTAAATACCTGTTTTCACTTAGTCATTATGGGCTATTTTGTGTAGAATTTTGAGAATCAATCTATTGTAGAATATGTCTGTAAAGTAATAAAGCGTGGTGAAGGTGAAAGGGGTGTGCAGACTTTCCGGCTTCATTGTACATCATTACATATAAGGCTAGGTATATTATACTATACACTATTGTAGGGTACTTCACATGCATGTATCACCTAACACGTTTGTATAGTTATCATCATATAGGCCTAGGCTATGAATAATTAGGCCGACATAAAGGCTATCTGAATGAAAATGACATCAGAATATTACAATCAGAATCTGTATACGTTACATCATCTGATAATAGTTTGTATTAACAATGCTTTGGCATTCAAATGAAGCAATAATAAAGTTGCATAAAACATGCTAAATAAACGTCAGCCTACTTCTTCCTTTTCGTTTATTATGCCCCAGCGCACAAAATGTGCTGTACAAGGAAGCCACCATATCATTGCAATCATTAATATCTCAACGCAGTTTAAACAAGGTGTATTGATTATTTCATTCATCATATTGACCAGGCATTGGTTCATCACCATACTTCTAAATAGTGAAAATGACAACTGAAATCCACCTAATCTGACCAACAAAAAAAAATGCTAGAGTGAAACGATATAATCACCATTAAAACTACAAAGCAAATTACCTAACATGGTTCTGTTCACTTCGCACTAACCCATCACATCATGCTTAAACTTTGTAAGAACTTCCGAAGTGCAGACAGTGGTTATGACGCCTTCTGAACACCCTTTTTAGAATGTCAGTGTGACGACGGACATTCATGACTGAGGTTTTCTCTCCCGACTGCTCAGCCAAAGAAGCGTTTGTAGGTCCCCCTATGGCCTATTTACTGGTATTTAAGGGCGTTCCTGGGTTATTTAACTAATCCCAGTAAAATATATCGAAATACATTTACTATTAATTCTTGCTGGCCTTCTGTCTAAATGTCTACTTGTGTTACTTTGAATGTGCTTTTAATAAAGTATTCTATTTACACCATGTACTACTTACTGTTTTTAACTTTATCAAATACCATCAACATGAAATATTACCTTTAAACATGAACTCTTTAACCCACTTGTATCTTAACACTAACAAGAAAACTCAAGTCACACTTAAAATGTTAAATAAAAATACAGTTCACTGAATAAACAATAGTACAAATAATATTAAATTATTTGAGTAATGAATTCTCAATAATATAATTAAATGACAAAAAATACAAATATTTCAATGAAGTAAAATATTCAATGAATACCTTTGGATATTGAATCAAATCAATCACTCAATGTAGCTTATTTACAAAAGTAGTTGAATTTCAAAAGGCTATCCTAATTCACCTTAATGTCCTAAAAGACACATTAACTGTAGGCTATAGGTTAATAGCCATGAAACTTAGCTTAGCACAACTGTATCAATAACACACAATTAGCTTAGCACAACTGTATCAATAACACACACTTAGCTTAGCACAAAACATTAGCATGAATGAAACTTGTGGGTCCACACACACGCTCTTGCATTCACACACCCAGTCCTAGCCGGCAAAATAACTAAACCCTAACCATTGCAGGCCTGGAGCGATGCTCGGGTTCAGTGTGGCAAAAAACAAGTGACCCCTTCACACAGAAAATATACATAAAATATACTGTACCTTACTCCTGTGTGATCTCATTGTCGGTGTGTTACACAGGCATTTCCTCACGCGACAAGCAAAGTTCAAGTAGCAAGTTCAGTTGCAGTGCTGCGCTAATGTAGCACATTAGCTTGTGAACTCCCAAAAATAATGATAGATGTTGCGGCTGTCACTCATGCGCTGATTCATTTAATTTATAATGTATTCATTTATTCTATCTGATTCATATATATCAGCCAGTTAAATCACGAAAACGTTATATGTAACTTATTTAGCAGCTAGCTAGCTACTATGTGTTTCCAATGGGTTTTCGGTTAAAGTGTTAGCGGCAAGCTAACAGTAATAGTTGAGAGCTTCAGTTAAGACCTACAATATTCTGTTTGACCTCACAGCATTCGTGTAGCATATAAACAACAAACCGAGTCGATTAGACATATAAAAAGTCGTGTATATAACCTTTATTCACTTAAAATATTTCCCAGTAACAGAGTCCCGAGACTCCACCATCTTGTTTCGATATTTTGAATTACTCCCGCCCCTATGAGCTACGTTCAGGGGCGGACTGGGGGAAAAAAGTGGCCCGGGAGTTACTGTCAGACCGGCCCACTCAATACACGGCGCGCGGCCCACTCAGTACACGGCGCGCTGCCCACTCAATACACGGCGCGTTGCCCATTCAATGCATTGCACGTATAGACCAGTCAGTGGCCTACTTGGAAAAATACCCATACACTTAACATTATTTTGGATGATTACAAAGAAATTACATCATATATGTTTTTTTACATTTGGATCCACCAATTTGCCTGGGTGGACACATGGAATAAAATGATACTGGCTATTGTAACCCTCCAGGGTAGGTATAGTTTGCTAGATGAATAGGCTTAACTCTGGGCTAGTATCAGATGGTTATACGTATAACTACAGAACATTAAGGAATGAATATCCACACAATAAAGAAACTGGAATCAGAGGGTAGAATTAGTATGAACTATATTGTAGAAATGAACAGAATAGAACATACGATGGGGTGTGAACATCAGTGGTATCAGTAGTGTTGCATGCTGGGTGTGTGATTGTGTGTGTGTAGGGGTGTTGAAGGTGCATAACAAAACAATAAGTTAAGTAACAGAACCTAAACTAACTCTGCTGGCCCGGGTGCATTATAGTCACATGATAATAAAAAACAATATCAGTATACTCATGTGTTATTATGACCTCACTATCTAATCTAGATAACATATTAACAAGCTAGCTGGTTAACTTATTTTACATAAATTATTAGAAATTATAAGATTGCCCTCTTTACAACTACCACCATGGATAGCTTGCTCATCGATTGTAAACAAGTGACTACGGCTAACATGTGAAAGTAGATCATCTCGATGATGACAACAGCGCCAGCTTGCTTATTTTACCAGATCATAACGGTCTCAATTTTGGACATTTATCTACCTAACGTTAGCTAGGCTAGTTGGTAGTGAACGTTACCTCATCTGTGAAAAGCAAGCAAACATTGGCCAAGTCAACGCCACAACTTACCTTGTATCACTGTCACTGTCACGCGAAATAACAGTCGTAAATGGCCCAGAGTTTTCTTAAATGCAATTCCTCAAAACTACCAGATGCCCCACGGGCAGCTCCGTGTTAGAAGGGCTGACGGCACACGTCACTACGGTTGCGTGCCCTGGCGGGCGTGTATGCAAATCCAGGTGCGTTTAATTTAAGAATCCTCATCCTCAATCCGCACAGCTGAGAACACTTCGGCTGTGTAAGAACCCATTTTCAGGTGTTCATTAATAAGGTGGAGATCGTTTCTTACGTTGAATTTCTGAAGTCCGTAAGAACACATTTCAGAAGACACTTCAGAACATTTTCGAAAAATAGGCACCATGAGTGTGAATACATATCGCGAGGAGGAGTATAAAAATCACTCAGTGATCGGTACAGTTAATAGACGAAATAATACGTGTTCCGAGTAGTATGGAAAATAATTGAGGGTGTTGGTGGTGTATGAGTGAGGGCCGGTTGGTGATGAAAGCGGTCTGGTATTTTGGACCATCCCAACCTCGTCGGCCCACCGGGGATTCCCCCGGTATCCCCGATGGCCAGTCCGCCCCTGGCTACGTTGGCTTCCAAATCACACACACGCCGAACTGATTGGCTCTCGGGTGGCTCTCATTTGCATAAAGTTAAAGAATTCCCAACTTTCAGCAGGCAACAAAGGCGTTTTTTTCCTCAGCAGGCAGCAAATCGCTTCCATTCAATCCCGATGAGAGCAGCACGATAACGTGTGCCGTGGACACCCACCGTAATATGTAGACCTATAAGTAAGTATCAAGTGTTTACCGGATTAAATTAAAGTTCATAGTCAAAATGTTATTTAGCTACAAGCTAATAAATGTTGTGGTAGACCTACTGAATATTAAAGTTTCAGTACGTATACCATTATAGTTTGATAAACCATAACAAGCTCCTTTTACAGTCAAGTAGACTATTGCTTTTACCGTGGTAAAGATCATTTCAGCCTTTATATTTATAATACAACAGAGCAATCTGGCAATCTGGCCACTCCTGTGTGCGGTATTTAAAGAAAAATTCTCGCTGCCGACTGTGCGTCGAAAACTTTATTTATTTTATGAAAAGCTAAATATTTGACACCACAATCAGATCTTTGCCTCAGTGCTTACCATCTTTTCTGTGACTTTCTCCAGATTGTGATTTAGCCTATATTGTTACTGGACTGTGTGTGTAAAAGTGTCAATCAATAAGACTGTGCTCTACATATAAACAAAACCACAAATCACTTTTTATCATAAGAACATTTAATCAGCAAGGGACGAAACAATAAAAAATATAGTGCTTTATCAAGAAAACAATGTATTAAAACTATGAGAAGGCACTGATGGTCCGGTATAATTACAGCACACACACACACACAGCGACCATGGCACACAAACATATGGCAGTTTTTTTAAAGTAAACAAATAAATATACATCAAAACAAGAAACATATTAATGCACAGAAATCCATAACTGCTTTTAGTAAAAAAGTACAGGCTCTAAAATGTACTTAAAGTGTAAAAGTAAAAAGTAACCTTAATGAAATAAAAAAAATAAAAACATTTAAAGCTAAACTAGTTGGACTTAATATAATTGACACGACTGTAAGAAATAGAAGCTTAATTTAATAGCTGATGAGTGCTACATGGAGCCCAAGACATGGTAAAAAATTTCATACAAAAATATAATAATGCTGTCAAAGACAACAAACTCGAAGAGCATGTTTTTCTCAAACTTTATTGGAATTCAAGTAGACCTCCACCCCATTTGCACATTCGTCTCTCATCAAGGGCCTTTGCAACTAGGTTCATAGTCTTCGCATATTCTGCCAGAAATGCAAGCTCGAACAGGAGTAAACCTGTTAAAATAACAAATAAAAAACTCAAAATGTCATATTTTTTTCATGGAACACCTTCAATTCAATAACATACCAATTATGTAATGCTAATAATCTGTGCTGAGGGTTAGTAAATATACTGTATATATAGTGTTTTATAGCTTTTAAATTCAAAGTGAAAGAATATAGATATAGTTCAGCTTTAAAAATTAAAAGGGGCAGGTACATACATGGGTATTTTTAGTCGCATTCAAACCAACAGGACAGCTCAAAACAAATGTGACATAAAGGCCTACATGAATTATTTTGGCGTGATACATTTTTCAGTTAACTCCCAGGACAATCACAAGCCTAACTAACACATTTCCTGTGGGAAACACTGATACATAAACTGAATATTAAATAGCCTTATATTAGCTTACTACTGTGCAGTGGCGTTTGTCGCTACCGGACGGTAGTCCTTTGGCGGATGGTAGTGCCTCACATTGCGCATGCGTACTTTGCGACACTGTCGACTCCTGTCGACAGCGAAGCCGCGCAGGCGTCACAGCGACAGATCCCTTTTCAATCATGGAGGAAAAAAGCGACGAAAGCCAGTTTTATCAAAACATGACCATTTATTTAAAAACGAGGAAGATGTTGTCACAGTGGACAAAACAGATGAGGTGGAGGATCAAAAAGTCTCCCCAGTTTCGTTTCATATGTTGACGTAGAGCCTTATGCTGTTAGCCGTTTACAACATAATTAAACATTAAATATTACATTAAATATACCCACATTATGTGTTAAGACAAGCCCCATATGTTCACGTTTAAACCGTTTACAACATTATTAAATATTACGTTAAATAAACCTACATTATGCGTTAAGACAAGCCAGAGCCTTATGCTGTAAACCGTTTGTGTCTGAGCATGCGCAATGTGAGGGACTACCATCCGCCAAAGGACTACCGTCCGGTAGCGACAGCGTTTCTACATTAGGGGCACGTGGGGTATTGCCCCACCAGATCCCCATGGCGTTGTTTTGCAGAAAGCTCAATCTGTGCTTTGTGGCAAAATATATCTTATTTGATTTAATATGCATAGTAACGTGAATGTGTTTGTGAATGTGTGTGTGAGAATAAGCTTGACTCACAAGCATTATAGTCATGTTTTGGAGTAATTTGATTCATGTGTGTTTCTGTCTGTGTGCTTGCTCTGTGAAATGCTGCTCTCCGCTGTCCTTCTCTGCTCTGTAGGCTACGGCGCAAGCTTAAGACCGTTGCCATGGAAACATTAATGAGCGTGAACCACACAGGCCAAAGTTAACATTGGGAGATGGGGCACTATCAGATGTGCCCCACGAAATCTGCCTAGCAACTCGACTCAAATATTGCGAAAACCGCGAGAACTGTACCCTGTGACCAAGAAAAAAAAAAAAAAGATCATATCAGACAGACCAATGCCAGTAACGTTACTGCTAGTTAGCTATCGCTAGTTTTCGAGTATTTTGGAAGTTTTAATTCAGACTACAATGAGGAATGTAGACTATTTTTGTGAGGTGACATGAGCTCATACAAAATTGCCCCACCAGAAATGTCAGGCTAAAATCGACACTGCTACTGTGTAGTACATTTTAGATCGTGGTAGTGAATTAGCCTACAGCTTATTTGTCAAAAATCACAGAGAGCTAACTAGGTTAACCTGTAACTTAGGATCCTTCAGTAGGCAACTGCTAGCAAGCAAACCAAGGCATGTTGGCATGTTCCTCTGCTAGCCAAGCTGTCGCAAGCATTGTAAATCGACCATTATAATAATAATAATAATAATAATAATAGCTTACCTCTACATGTTTTGAATGGCAAAAGTACGTAGTTCTTGGGTTCGAAAAGTTGAGTCCTTTTTGCTCCCGACGATTTCGAACAATTCTTTGAGGTAGGGCCAGGGATGCGGAAGGTTTTGCTGTTCTCCATCGCCACTACTGTCTTGCGTCTTCAGACCCTTCAGACATCTTGCCAGAGTTGCCATCTCTTTCTGACACTGCCATTGCCGCGCGTTGTATCATTTGTTCGCCTCTGTTGTCTTGTTTTGCGTCATGCGTAAAGAAGATGGATAGCCTAACCAATGAGTGTTATGGGTTTCTATGCTTCATCCAATTACGCTCGAAATCAGTATATCTGGATGGCGCCATTGATCTGTATTGGATGGCGCACATTTGAAATAAAACCGGAACCCAGAGTAACGAGCCTGTTTTTTTCAATGTGCTTGGTTTGATTTTATTTCACTTAAATGTAGCTTTGTGGACAAACATGGTCAAGTCTCAAGTGTAAAGTTGCCTTTACTTGTTACTTATATCAGAGTGAGTGTTTACAGTTTTTCTCATTTCAATTCAATTCAATTCAATTCAATTTCATTTATATAGCGCCATAACAATACAATTGTCTCTAGGCGCTTTACAGAGCCCAGAACCTGAAACCCCCTTAGTGCAAGCACAATGGCAACACGGGCAAGAAAAAACTTCCTGTTAGTCAGGAAGGAACCTTAAGCAGAACCACGGCACATAAGGGGGAACCCATCTGCTTGAGTTTGGCCGGGTGGAGATAGGAAGGGGGGATGGGGAGAGGGTTGTGTGGCAGAAGGGGAAGGGAAACAACAGGTGTTGTACATAGCCTGCATTTGGTAGATGTACATAATATATATACAGACATCCGGTGGTAAATACATAATACAGACAAGACCAGTTTAGTGGGTATACACTGTGCTCATAGGGTTACTGTTACGAGGGTAAGGGGAGTAGGAACAGAGAAACATGTCAATGGTGGCAATAATATATATTGTATATAAATGCTAGCATAGGGTATGAGGTAGAGTAAGTGTACGGCAGTGCGGTGGCGGTGGGTGCAATTGGCCGAGGGTTTCTACAGGTAGACCGGGTGGAGAGACTACAGCAGCGTCCCATAGCGAAGATAGTCTAGATTAGGAGAGAAAGGAAAAGAACAGAGTGAGTGGGTTATTATAGGCATTAGCAATGTGATAAGAAAGGAGAGGGAGAGGGAGAGAGAGAGAGAGAGAGAGAGAGAGGCTGCCTGGCTGGGTGTATGGGAATTTTATTTAGTATTTAGTTGGCTGGTGACAGTTGCAAAATGCGCCGTGTGCTGTACCCGGGATCTGTCGCACTCCTTCACGGTACAACATACGCTGTCTGTAGCCCAGTTTTGTTGATTAGGGGGTGTATACACAAAAACTGTATACACAACCTGTAACTCATGTGCAAACTCCCTAAACCAATTCTGCTGAACTATAAATACAGTACATATCCTGCTTTAGACCCAGATTTCAATTCTAAACCACACTTTCTTCAAAACACTACACACAATTATCTGCTTTAGACCCAGATTTCAATTGTGCGCCCGCAAAACACGCACGCACGCACACACACAACCAATGTGTTGGATTTTACGGTCGAATTAGATACTTTGGCTATTGTATTGGGAAAGTAAACAGGTCAAAGTTTACTCTAACATCCACCTTCGGTGAGGTGTGCACTGCCCTGCTATTGTTTCTGACATTACATGTGACAGGGCAACAGCCGAGTGATTCTTTTCCAACTTGAAACGGATTAAGACCTACCTGAGGGGCAGCACGGGGCAGGAGAGTCTGAATGGGCTGGCTATCCTGTCCATTGACAAATCAAATCATGCATCACCACTTTTATGTTTGAAAGGCGTCGTCCGGCAGGTGTAGCCTACTGTGCCTGCTTGTAGGTCTTGACTTTCAGATTCTGCGCCTAAACTAGCTATATCGTATCGTCTCATCACATGATCAAATAGAGACTTGACATTGGACAACAAGATACATATTACCCAGCAATCATCATTGCATATCTGTATATGACAAAAATAACAAAGAAAATAAGAAATTATTCATTTAATTGAATCGTTTTTTAATAGTTTCTATAGTGTATGTAAGATAAGCATACAGTATAATTTTGTTATAGATTGCTACTGACGATTCCCCCTAAAAATGATGAAAACCATGACAGAGACAGGTTTGCCATTTTGAGGGTATATATAGCATAAGGTATCCTGAGCAGTCCCAAAAAGTTATGCTTGATCACTGTCGCATTAATCTAGCTTTTTCTAACATAGCACAGGTACACTCAATTAAAGCCATTAACAAATGAATAAAATACACCTTTTTCAACCACAAATAAGAGATACATAACAGCGACTTCACGCAAAACTGTAAACACTCACTCTGATATAAGTAACAAGTAAAGGCAACTTTACACTTGAGACTTGACCATGTTTGTCCACAAAGCTACATTTAAGTGAAATAAAATCAAACCAAGCACATTGAAAAAAACACTAATGTAGTGACCTGATAAAGCATGGTTTATCTTTGGACTAAAACTGTAAAATGGTAAATGGATTGCATATGTTATACCTTTTCTACTTTATATTATATGAATTTACTGTCATCCTTAACTAATGTCTCTATTGTTGGTTGTATTCAGATATTTGCACATCTGTTTTTTCTTCTTCTCTCTCAAACTAGTCTGTCATACTTCAGACCATTAGACAAGTAAAACCTCTCAGATGATACAGTAAATATATGTGGAACTCCTGTCCTGGCTTTTGGTCCTGTTTTAAAGATGAAATCATGTTTATGCGGGATTAATAAAGTATCTATCTATCTATCTATTTTCTAAGGAGTTGCAAATCATGTGAAATCTTCCCCCACAAGAATGTATCACATTCACACCACCTCCATTAACACACAAATGGTCAGCAAGACGCTCCCTGTCTGACCTTCACACCTTTCACATCTAGGCAGACCCCATATTGTTCCCTTTCCTTACATGCCCCCACCTTACACCTTGACCTAGACCCCCCGACACACCCATTCCCCATCACATTATGACCAAACAAGGTCCTTCCTTATGACCAAATAAGGTTATTACCATGACCATGCATGCATACACCTTCATACCCATCACGTTATGACCTACTATGCCATTATGTAAAAATGTTAATTCTGTAGCCCTATAATAGTTACGGAATTCTGTTACCATTCGGTGAAGAATATTCTCAGTAATAATCCCTACCTATACAATCTGAGTTTATTGAGCTGTGCATTGGAGATACCGAGAACATCACATTGTGAAGACATCGTTGTGTGCTAAGCTTTGCTAAACTTTGTCATTTGGAAAAAACAGATCTTTCATTATCCGACTTCCTAAGTCTTTGCTTACTCCATCTAAGATCAGCTAACTTGAATTGAATCAAGCAATACAGCTTTGGTGTTTCATCAGGGATTCACCAGAAACTCTTTCAGTAGGTTAAGGTCATTGGGAGGCATGGGAAAATGTGAAATGTGAAACTAACCCACGCTTTTGTCCTTGTTACAATTCAGTTTTTTTCTGTTGCTGTGGTTGTGTCCCCTGCACCACTAGTCAGCCTCACCACACCTCACGTCAAAGGGGTGAAGAGTTCATCCTCCCAGACATTGACTGCTCTAACCTCGGCCCTAACCTCTCACTGACGAGAACTTGGAGTACGTGACGCCACACTCATCTTCACTTCACTGTGTCTAAAAAACCACAGCGCAAAAAGGAAAGCATTTTATCAGCATTTTGGTAAACAGTCACACGTCCTTGTCAATCTTTTCGTCAAAGTTGCCGGTAGTGAGAATTTTGCAGACGCCTCACCGTTACAAGGTAGGTGCATATCCATTCATGTATAGTCATAATTATGACAGAGATGCCTTTATTTGAGAGACAGTTCTTTTTTTAATTCTGATGTTTCACTAATTTCACTATGAATTCCTCTGTTAGCATGTTTGTTTCTGCACGGATAGAAACCCATGTCATTTTTGGAGAGACCTTTCTACTCTTAACTCTGTGCCCTCTCTGTATATTACATTTTGGAAGGACAAATAATAGCATGTCATGTAGATTGTCAGACTGTTGCAGAGCAGGGTACAGTTGCCATGTTTCATGCTGCTCACATTTGAAGTAAAATATCAATCACGTTAATTTTCTTCTGAAGAGTTAAGAGGTTTTTTTTCTCTCTTTTACACATAGCATTTTGTTCTGTTGTATTTATGGTATCATAGTGTCCTTTACTCTCCTGTAAGCATGCATGCTAGACTTTTCTCTATTCTGACTGAAGTCCAGTGTGTAGTAGTTGCTTCCACCTTTTCTGATGTAAAAGTTACACTGAACCCTCCTGATACTAGTAACAGATCAAAACCTCATTACATTTTCTAAAATCTGCCTATAATTGAACAGTGTGAGTATGTGATGTTTTAATATTGCAGGGAAAGTGAGAAACTGGAATGCTGTTATTTGAGAGCATTACATTTTCCACCTAAATGGTGCTACCATCTACTGGTGATGAAAGATATGACATTCCACATCCATGTGAAAATTAATCTTGCATGGTAAAGTTAGGAACGCTGGTGGCTATGCTTGGTGGCTAACAGTCATTGTGTATTTAAACAACACACAGACCTATAAGTTATCAGGGGTTCATAACATGACAATGTTTATATTGGCATGAAGAAGAATGTCTACTGACACAGCAGCCTAGCATCCTTCATAGAAATGTGGTTACATAAAGATGATTTCATCTTTAAAACAGGAACAAAAGCCAGGGCAGGGGTTCCACATATATTTACTGTATTATATGAGAGGATGTGCCTGTATAAAGGTCTGACAGACTAATGACAGAGTATGACTGACTAATTTGAGAGAGAAGAAGAAAAAGAGAAACACAGAAAAACAGGACCATCACACCATAGCCCTGGTTGCACATTCAAATATGCACTTATGTGGCATACAGTGTGTGAGACACCAGCAATTAAGACATAAGTGAGGAATTACTGTAAATTAATAGAATATGAAGTAAAAAGGTGGGGGATATGCAATCCATTTACCATTTTACAGTTTTAGTCCAAATATAACACGTTTCTTCAGAGGACACTATATTGGTGTTCTTATCGGAATTTCCAGATTTCAATGTGCTTGGCTTGATTTTATTTCACTTAAATGTAGCTTTGTGGACACATTTTGCACATGGTCAAGTCTCAAGTGTAAAGTTGCCTGAACTCGTTACTTATATATGAGTAAGTGTTTAACATCCACCCATAAAGAGGGAAAGAGGTTAGTTAAGTAAGCGTTGTCTTTATCCATAGTCAGTTCATACCAAATTGTTACTCTATATTTATTTTGATAAACAACTTTTGCAACTTCTATGCACTATTATGTGCCTGCATTTTTTTTTTATCTCACACCATCTCATGAAATTAACCCACAATTTAATCCTTGTTATGTTTCAGTTTATTTTCATGCTGCTGTGGTTGTGTCCCCTGCACCACTAGTCAGCCTCACCACACCTCACCTCACGGGGGTGAAATGTTCATCCTCCCAGACGTCAACTGCTCTAACCTCGGCCCTGATAGAAATACACTGAGAGCAAATTGGAGTACGTGACACAACGCTCATCTTCATTGCACTGTGTAAAAACCCACAGTGCAAAAAGGAAAGCATTTTATCAGCATTTTGTTTCAACAGTCACACGTCCTTTTCAGTCTTTTTGTTGAAGTTGCCATTAGTGAGAATTTGACAGACGCCTCTCCGTGAGAAGGTAGGTGCCTTATCTGTTCATGTATAGTCATAACTATGACAGTGATGCCTTTATTTGCTTTGTAGTTTCAATGGTGATTTTTAGCTTTCTTTCTCTTGATCAGATTAGGTGGACTTCATCCAACGCAACTATGAACAGTGATACCTTTATTTGAGAGACAGTTCTATTTTGATGTTTCACTAATTTCACCATGAATTCCTATGTTAGCATGTTTGTTTCTGCACAGATAGAAACCCATGTAATTTCTGTAGAGTCCTTTCTACTCTAAACTCTGTGCCCTTTCTGTATATTCAACTTTGGAAGGACAAATAATAGCATGTCATGTACATTGTTAGACTGTTGCAGAGCAGGGTACAGGTGCTATGGTTAATACAACTTACATTTTAAAGGAAAATATCAATTCACATTTTTAACATTCATTTTCTTCTTAATAGTTGAGTTAATACTTAAATATTTGTTTTCTGTTTTATACATAGCATTTAGTTCTGTTGTATTCATGGCATCATAGTAAATGTGTCCGTTACTCTCCTGTAAGCATGCATGCTAGACTTTTCTCTATTCTTACTGAAGTCGAGTGTGTAGTAGTTGCTTCTACCTTTTCTGATGTGAGTGTGAAAGTTACACTGAACACTACTGAGACTAGTAAAAGAGTAATAGTAGAGTAAGGATATCCAGTCAGCAACTTAAACTCTTTAGATCCTCTCCTAAACTCTGCCTATAAAAATTGTGTGAGTGTGAGTGTGTTTTATTATTGCAGGGAAAGTGGGAAATGTTTTTTAAAAGCATGCTTATGTTGACGGCAATATTTCTCCTGAGGCTGGCAGGTACAGTGGACATAATATAATACTTCCAGGATATGCTAGGATGATATGGCCTATGAATGTATGAATGTGTGTATTTAATAAATGTATACTATTATTTGGAATCATATAATAAGATATACTGTAACAGTGTTATTTTAACATATTTATTTGACACTCCCAAACTCCCCACACACGGCCCTCAGAAATTATAATTACGATACTTGATCAGTGCGAGGAATATACTCTTCTCAAAGCTGTCTGCATTTCAATCTTTCATCCAAATTGATCCTTCAGTGTGACTGTGTTTCAGGTGTTCAGTGTGGAGGGAGTGTGACCTACCCCTCCACAGGAGTCTGTGGCCTTAAAGGGGCATCACTGGTCCTGCCCTGCACATATGAATATTCTTGGGTTGGATATTATAAAGGAGGAGAGTGGTATGAAGAGAAAAGAGGGAGAGTCAGAGAACACAGTAACTCTGATTATCCTGACTGCAGTCTGAAAATAGACAAGCTTTCAGATGATCACTCTGGTGTTTATTACTTTCGGTTTTACACATTTCTTCACCCGAGTTGGATAACAGGCCTCAAGTCTCAAGTTACAGTCTCAATTACACGTAATGATAAACATATACAACTCACAATTTGTTTTTCTTTTTTCTGATCATAATGGAAATGATATTCAAGGTTGAAGCCACAATGACTTCTAACCTCTCTTCTCAGACCTGCAGGTGAAGGAGGGTGCTGTTGATGGGAAACAGACTCAGACTGAACTGACCTGCAGCACCTCCTGCAGCTTTTGAGCTCTAACACTCAGTATGTCTGGTACAAGAATGGACAGCTTCTACAAGACAAAACCACAGCCTCTATATTACTGGACTCAAGCAGGCCATCAAAAGAGGGAAACTATTCCTGTGTTGTGAGAGGTTATGAGGCTCACCGTTCCCCTGCAGTGTGTGAGTCGGGATGTAACTCAAGAACATTACATGACTATTTCATATCAATTATAAAGGATACTTGGATCTAAAGTTCACTTTTATTCAAATTCATCAAAAAGCATATTTTTTCTAGTTTTACAACTTTATTTTTTATATACAGATAACCACATAGATGTCTTTCTCACAATCATAATGTGCATGTGTACGCTGATAGATATGGTGTTTAATACTCATATTTTACACATGGCCATAGGTGCTCCATCTAAACAGTGTTGGGGTGTGACCTACTGTGTATTGAATGGTTCATTGGTGGATATTTCTGGATCACATGGAGTCAACATCTCTGTTACAGGTAAGCCCTTTAACTATTTCGATAATGAAATCTGTGTACACGTAGCACTGTGTCCCCTACACATAATATATTCTCCAGTTCTGCAGGTGTTGATAACTCCTGAAGCAGTGAAAGCGGGAGAGAAAAGTGACACTCACCTGTAATACAACCTGTATTCTGAGTAACAACCCCACCTTCATCTGGTACAAGAACGGAGAGCCTGTGACCTTCAAACACACAACCACAGACAACAGGCTGCCTCTAAACCCAGTCAGCAGTGAGGATGTGGGCAGTTACTCCTGTGCTGTCAGAAGACATGAGAGTCTCTTCTCCACTGATGTGTTTCTCAAAGTCCGATGTAAGTTACTACAACTGACTGTTAATGTGTACAGATGTGTACAAATATGGCTAAAAACATATTGCATATAAAATATATTGTGTCTTTTTGTCTATTTGTAGGTCTATATGTTCTAAATGTTACCAAAATCAGACACATCAATGAATTGTCTTAATTTGTCACATGATTGCTATTGGTATTTATTAAGATAAAACTTGTACACATCTTAACAGATAAGCCAAAGAATGTGTCCAGTGTCTATCAGTCCTGGGGAAATAGTGGAGGGCAGTTCTGTGACTCTGACCTGTAGCAGTGATGCAACCCACCAGTGCACAACTACACCTGGTATATGAGGACTGGAGCTGAATCTCTTATTAGGGGCACAGGTGACAGCATCAGTTTCAATGTGGCCTCTGATTCCAGTGGACTTTACTACTGTGAGGCAGAGAATGAAGTTGGCTCTCAGACCTCTACTGGAGTTGCAGTGCCTACAGCAGGTCAGTGTTGTGTAGTTTTATGAGAATATATATATTTATATTTATATATTTATCCCTGCACTTCTCGCACTCTCCACTTCTTCTTTGCACTACTGTTGCGCAACATTTCACAGCTACTGTATATAGCCATTCCGCCTTGTACATACTTTTTTAAACTCCTTAGTCCATTGCACTGTTGCACTGTTTGTTTGTTTGTATTGTATTGTATTGTATTTTATTGTGTTGTATATTTTGTGTAAGCACACTGAGAGTCACTTTACCAAGTCAAATTCCTTGTTTGTGCAAACTTACTTGGCCAATAAAACCTGATTCTGATTCTGAGAATACTAAAATGCATCGCTGCCTGTTCAAATTCCGCTGTTTGTTTACAAAATTCTGGCGAAGAAGTGATTTAATGCTCGTGTTGATGATTAGAAGGAGGAGATTCAATACAGCTTTGACTGTTGTCATCATCTTGCCACATGATGGCAAGTCAGTTAGCTCTGCCTGCAAACTATCACCTACAGCCCTTTTAATATTGTTGCATGCATTTACTGTTTCATTATAAAGTCTTTCATTTTCCCTCAGCAGTGGCTGGCATCATCCTGGTAGCTATTATCACCATAATCATCATTCTTGCTGTCCTGCTGATATTTGGAATTGTGTATATGAGGTGATTTTTTTTCCTCATATACATAATAAAAAATGAAATAATGTTGTGCAAAAACAGGCATGCCCTTCATATTGCTAACTGCATATTATTTATATGAATGAATACAGTATATATAACGTTCTCTCTTTGGACTAATCTGACAGGGCAATGCAGAATGTTTATCCCTAAACTGTAGTTTCATCATAGGAGCACTGACAGCAGATTTTATGAGGCTTACTCTGTTTCTTTATCCAGCAAACGTGAAGGAGCAGTGAGAAACACCAGAGTAAACCAAAGGGTAATAAGACACTTTTAAAATCCCAGAATGTCAGAATGCTACTTGCTCGGTGACAGTTATTTGGGCTTTGTCAAGTTTTAGAATCATCTCCTTCTACCAATATTCTCATAGACTGTCCATTCTGATGCCCATGATGAAACATACACAGCTCTCAACCCCAGGAGCACATCCTCTGAGTATGACAATCTGCAGGTAAGTCATCCTAGACAGATGTTATCAGCCTCATCATGTATGTTAGTTAAATCAGTGATAGCACTGCCCTATATAAAACCTTAACCACCATCTATCAAAGTGTTCAGTCATGACATTGACAATGTCTTCTGTGTGTTAACATATTTCAGAATGTGAGGAATGTGAGTGACACCTACATGCCTCTCCAGAGAAGAGCTCAGGCCTCAGTGTATGAGGTGGAGCTGAAGGATCTCGGGATGAGATGCCAACACCAACCATGACTTCTGGACTCTCCATCTCATACTTACTGCTGCCACAGTCTTACGTTGTTAAGGGATCTTATTATCAGTGTTGACTCTTCCCTTGATTCCCATGTTAGAGATATTTTAGGTTTCTCCATTGGTGTAGGTTTCTTTGACTCTCATCATCATTTAGCACCAGTAAACCTCTAATCTAATCTTTCTTTTGCTTTGGGTAACGTATGCATTGTGGAAGTTACATGTCTGTTTATTTTTTTAATTGTCTTTTAACTTACACACCCTTAGTTTACCCATGTGGCTTAGTTTAGAATGTGGAGTATCTGCGTTATTTGTCAGGAACTGTAATGTCGCTGTCTCTGGATTCTTATTTGATTTTATTTTCTTTAATGTAGTATATCAGGTATACTTACCATTCTAGTCTATTTGTGTATTTGATTCTATTTATTGTTCATTTTATAATTGTTAAATGAGTCTTGTTTTTTTGTAAATATAAACTTTGAAATGATAGTACTTCATGCTGAGATATCTTGTTAATAATTCTCAGTATCTTAATATAATAATAAAAACAGAATGTTGTGTCCATAATGTTGTAAATGTCCTTTGTTGAGGGGCGAGTGGACTTTATATTTATGAGGCCTTTAAGGGAGGATTAAACTTGTGTGCAGATCAAATAATATATAATTCAACATTCATTAATGCTGTAGCATAAAGATAGCAGATATCCTTAGACTGGCAGTTAGTTAGGGTTCCCTGTATTCTTTTGAACATGTATTTTCCCAATACAGGGGACCAAAATGTTTCTCTTTTTTTGTGTAGATATCACAAAACAACACATTGTGGTAATTTATCAATAGCATAAGAAAACATGACAGACATAAGGTATCAGAAATGTAACATGTCTGTGTGTATATTTTGGATCAAGTCTTCAGCTTTGGTGTGTCCTAATGCCAGTTGATTGCCACTGACACTCAATCCAATATTAGGCACACATGTTGCTTGTCATTTACTTCTACAATGCCAACATCATCAGGATGCTTCATTATTGGAATGCTGTTGTTTCTGAGAGCAATACATCTTCCTTTTAATTGGTGCTGCCATCTAGTGGTGATGGAAGAATTGACATTCCACATCCATGTCAAAATGAATCTTGCATGGAAAAAGTAGGAAAGCTGGTGGCTATGCTTGGTGTTTAACAGTCATTGTGTATTTAAACAACACACAGACCTATCAGTCCTCAGGGGTTCATAACATGACAATGTTAATATTGGCATGAAGAAGAATGTCTACTGCCACTGCAGCGTCCTTCATAGAAATGTGGTTAAATGTATAAACATGATTTAATCTTTAAAGCAGTACCAAAAGCCAGGACAGGGGTTCCACATATATTTACTGTATCATCTGAGTGGTTGTACTTGTCTGATGTTGCGAAGTATGACAGACTAGTTTGAGAGAGAAGAAGAAAAAGAGAAACACAGAAAAACAGGAACATCACACCACAGCCCTGGCTGCACATTCAAATATGCACTAATGTGGCATACAGTGTGTGAGACACCAGCAATTAAGACATTAGTGAGGAATTTCAGTACATTTAATAGAATATTAAGTAAAAAGGTATAACATATGCAATCCATTTACCATTTTTCAGGTTTAGTCCAAATATAAATCATGCTTTATCAGGTCAATACATTAGTGTTTTTATCAGTGTGCTTGGCTTGATTTTATTTCACTTAAATGTAGCTTTGTGGACACAGATTGCACATGGTCAAGTCTCAAGTGTAAAGTTGCCTTCACTTGTTACTTATATTAGAGTGAGTGTTTAACATCCACTGATAAAGGGGGAAAGAGGTTAGTTAAGTAAGCGTTGTCTTTATCCATAGTCAGTTCACACCAAATTGTCACTCTTTATTTAATTTGATGAAGAACTTTTGCAACTTCTGTGCACTATATTGTGACACATAGCCTGTATGTTTTCTCTCTCCCTCTCATGAAGTGATCCCATGCTTTTGTCCTTGTTACGTTTCAGTTTATTTGTCTGTTGCTGTGGTTGTGTCCCCTGCACCACTAGTCAGCCTCACCACACCTCGCCTCACAGGGGTGAAGAGTTCATCGTCCCAGACGTCAACTGCTCTAACCTCGGCCCTCATAGAAATACACTGACAACAATTGGAGTACGTGACGCAACGCTCATCTTTATTTCACTGTGTAAAAACCCACAGTGCAAAAAGGGAAGTATTTTATCAGCCTTTTGTTTCAACAGTCACACGTCCTTTTTAGTCTTTGCGTTGAAGTTGCCATTAGTGAGAATTTGACAGACGCCTCTCCATTAGAAGGTAGGTGCCTATCCGTTCATGTATAGTCATAATTATGACAGTCATGCCTTTATTTGTGAAACAGTTATTTGTTTTATTCTGATGTTTCACTAATGTTACCATGAAATCCTACGGTAGCATGTTTGTTTCTGCACAGATAGAAACCCATGTCATTTTTGTAAAGGCCTTTCTACCCTAAACTCTGTCCTCTCTGTATATTCAACTTTGGAAGGACAAATACTAGCATGTCATGTAGATTGTCAGATTGTTGCAGAGCAGGGTACAGGTGCCATGTTTCATGTCGCTCACATTTTAAAGTAAAATATCAATTCACTTTCTTCAGTTAAGAGTTTTTTTTTCTCTTTTATACATATAGCATTTTGTTCTATTGTCTTTACTGCATCGTAGTAAATGTGTCCTTTGCTCTCCTGTAAGCATGCATGCTAGACTTTTCTCTATTCTTACTGAGGTCCAGTGTGTAGTAGTTGCCTCCACCTTTTCTGATGAGTGTGAAAGTTACACTGAACACTACTGAGACTAGTAATAAAGTAATAGTAGAGTAAGGATATCAAGACAGCAACTTAAACTCTTTAAGATCCTCTCTGTTCTTAATGTGTCCTCGTTATTAAAAACCCATACATTTACTAAACTCTGCCTATATAAATTGAACAGTGTGAGTGTGTGATGTTTTATGATTTCAGGGAAAGTGAGAAATGTCTTTTAAGAGCATGCTCATGTTGACTGCCATGTTTCTGCTGAGGCTGCCAGGTACAGTGGACATAATGTAATACTTCGAAAATATGCTAGGATGATATGGATTATAGACTATGTATGTATAAATGTGTGTATGTAATCAATGTATATTATTATTTGGAATCATATCATAAGATATACTAACATTATAACTATTTTAACATATTTATTTGACACTCCCAAACTCCCCACACAAGGGGATCAGAAGTTATATATAGTTATGATCAGTGCCAGGAAAATACTCTTCTCAAACTGTCTGCATTTAAATATTTGATCCAAATTGACTATTTATTGTTTCAGGTGTTCAGTGTGAAGTGAGTGTGACCTACTCCTCCACACGAGTCTGTGGCCTTAAAGGGGCATCAGTGGTCCTGCCCTGCAAATATTACTATCCTTGGGGTCATATATATATGAGAGGAGAGTGGTATGATGAGAAAGGAGACAGATTCAGAGATCACAGTAACTCTGATTATCCTGACTGCAATCTGAAAATAGGCAAACTTTCAGATGATCACGCTGGTGTTTATTACTTTCGGTTTTATACAAGCTTTCACATGGGTTGGATAACAGGCAGACTTGGTGTTACCGTCTTCGTTACACGTAATGATGAACATATATAACTTACAATTTGTTTTTTTTTTCCTGATCATAATGGAAATGATATTCAAGGTTGAAGCCACAATGACTTCTAACCTCTCTTCTCAGACCTGCAGGTGAAGGAGGGTGCTGTTGTAGGGAAACAGAATCAGACTGAACTGACCTGCAGCAACCTCCTGCAGCTTGAGCTCTAACACTCAGTATGTCTGTACAAGAATGGACAGCTTCTACAAGACAAAACCACAGCCTACATCTTACTGGACTCAAGCAGGCCATCAAAAGAGGGTAAACTACTCCTGTGCTGTAAGAAGTCATGAGGCTCAAACATTCCCTGCAGTGTGTGAGTAGGGATGGAACTCAAGAACAATACAAGATTATTTCATAGTATCTACAAAGGACACTTGGATCTGAAGTTCACTTTTATTCAGATTCAACAAAAAGCACTTTTTTTTAAATACAGAGAACCACATAGATGTCTTTCTCACAATCATAATGTGCATATGTACGCTGATAGATATGGTGTTTAATACATATTTTACACCTGGCCGTAGGTGCTCCATCTAAACAGTGTCGGGGTGTGACCTACTCATCTAACAGCATCTGTGTAGTGAATGGTTCATCGGTGGATATTTCTGGATTACCTGGAGTCAACATCTCTGTTACAGGTAGGCCCTTTAACTATTTTGATAACGAAATGTGTGTACACGTAGCACTGTGTCCCCTACACATAAAATATCCTCCAGTTCTGCAGGTGCTGATAACTCCTGAAGCAGTGAAAGAGGGAGAGAAAGTGACACTCACCTGTAATACAAACTGTATTCTGAGTAACAACCCCACCTTCATCTGGTACAAGAACGGACAGCCTGTGACCTTCAAACACACAACCAGAAACAACAGTCTGCTTCTAAACCCAGTCCAGCAGTCGACGGATGTGGGCAGTTACTCCTGTGCTGTTAGAAGACATGAGAGTCTCTCCTCCATACTGATGTGTTTCTCAAAGTCCGATGTAAGTCAATACAAGTTACTTTAAATGTGTACAGATTGTACAGATATGGTTCAAAACATACTGCACATTAAAATATATTGTGTTTGTTTATTTGTATCTAAATGTTCAACTGCTACCGAATCAGACACATCACTGAATTTTTCACATGATTGCTATTGGTATTTATTAAGATAAAACTTGTACACATCATTAACAGATAAGCCAAAGAATGTCTCAGTGTCTATCAGTCCTGGGGAAATAGTGGAAGGCAGTTCTGTGACTCTGACATGCAGCAGTGATGCCAAACCCACCAGTGCACAACTACACCTGGTATATGAGACTGGAGCTGAATCTCTTATCAGAGGCACAGGTGACAGCAATCAGCTTCAATGTGACCTCTGATTCCAGTGGACTTACTACTGTGAGGCAGAGAATGAAGTTGGCTCTCAGAAACTCTACTGGAGTTGCAGTTAATACAGAAGGTCAGTGTTGTGTAGTTTTATGAGAAATACTAAAATGTATCTTTGCCTGTTCAAATTCTGCTGTTTGTTTAAAAAAACTCTGGTAAAGAAGTGATTTAATGCTTGTGTTGATGATTAGAAGGAGGAGATTTAATACAGTTTTGACTAGGGATGGAATCCAAGTGGACCGATTCCTTGGAATCGTTAGCCAAAATCCTCTTCGATTCCGCTATCGATATTTTAAAAAAAAATATATATATATATTAATTTTTCGATTTTTTTTTTCCGATTCCGCTATAGATACTAAAAAAAATCTTAATTTTTATATATATCCTGTATAATATTTTTTTTATTCCAGTATCATGGTAAGTGCCGTTTAGGTATGTCACGTCACTGCAGCCAACATGGCGTCTAGGCAGAGGTGTGGTTATATTTCACGCCAAAAAGATGACCACAGGGCCACTTGCAATGCTAGCAAAACGTCTCTTTCGTCAAAGGGGGAAAAACTACCATTACCCGAAACATTGTCCATACTGCAATGCAATAACTTTGCAGGAATGTTCACGTTTTTGAGCGCTACAGAGTGACAATAACTTAATGAATCTCATTGGAATCTCAACCAAGCCAACCACAGCAGCGCGGCTAACGTTAGCGCTTCATCTGTTAATATCGAAGGTAAACTCTAACAGTCTATTGTGTTAGTGCCATTGGTTTCATTGGTGTAAACCAGCTTTCACTATTTGTTTATGTCAGTTGTATTGTTTAGTTCAAGGAGAAATACACTTAAAAAAAAAAAAAAACAGCACTGTAATTGACAAGTTCAAAATATTATTTAGCACAGCGGTTCTCAAACTCTGGTATATCAAGTATATATAAGATATTTTCCAGGCTCCCCATCTGATGAGATTTTTGAGTTTAGATGTTTTATTAAAAAAATTTATGAAACCTATTACCAAAATCAGTCATACATTCTGTTACTTATGGTTGGAATTATAGTCAAAACAAATACTTTTTTACTTTGTTGGGACCCCCTAGCACCCCATCAAGGAAAATTATCCCTAGGCTATGGGTCTCTGGACCCTACTTTGAGAGTTTGTTGACCTAGGTCTTAGGTTTGTTTTGGTTATTTAAAACATGTAAATGTATACATACATACTGTATATGCGGTGCATCATCTATTCAGAGAATATTATATAAAAGAAAGAATGTAAAGAAACCCGTTTTGTACTCTTTTTTTTTTTTTCCTTGCCAAAAAGAATCGATAACAGAATCGATAAGGAATCGAATCGATAAGCCAATAATCGTTATGGAATCGTTAAAATCTTATCAATTCTCATCCCTAGTTTGACTGTTGTCATCATCTTGCCACATGATGACATTAAGAATGTAAAGCCAGTTAGCTTTGCCTGCAAAAGTATCATCACAGCACTGTTAATAATGTTGCATGTATTTACTGTTTCATTATTAAGTCTTTCATTTTCCTTAGAAGTGGCTGGCATCATCCTGCCAGCTGTTATCACCATAATCATCATTCTTGCCTTCCTGCTGTTATTTTGGAAATTGTGTATATGAGGTGATTTTTTTCCCTCTGAAATAATGCTGTTGCAAAAACAGACATGCCCTGTATATTGCTAACTGCATATTATTCTATGAATGAATATATATATAACTTTCTCTCTTTGTACTAATCTGACAGGCAATGCAGATGTTTATCCCTAAACTGTAGTTTTAATCATAGGAGCACTGACAGCAGATTTTATGAGGCTTACTCTGTTTCTTCTTTATTCAGTAGACGTGGAGGAGCTGAGAGAGTAAACGAAGGGTAATAAGACGCTTTTAAAATCCCCAGAATGCTACATGTTTGGTGACGGTGATTGGGCTTTGTCAAGTTTTAGAATATCTCTTTCTACCAATATTTGCATAGGCTGTCCATTCTGATGCCCACGATGATACATACACAGCTCTCAACCCCAGGAGCACATCCCTCTGAGTATGACACTCTGCAGGTAAGTCATCCTAGACTGATGTTATCAGCCTTATCATGTTTGTTAGTTAAATCAGTGATAGCAATGCCCTATATAAGTCTTAACCACCACTATCAAAGTGTTTCAGTCATGACATTGACAATGTCCTCTGTGTGTTAACATATTTCAGAATGTGCGGAATGTGAGTGACACCTACATACCCTTTCAGAGAAGAGCTCAGGCCTCGGTGTATGAGACTCTGCAGAGAAGAGAGACGCCCCAGTCAGAGATGGAGCTGAAGGATCTTGGGATGAGATGCCAACACCAACCATGACTTCTGGACTCTCCATCTCATACTTACTGCTGCCACAGTCTTACATTGTTAAGGGATCTTTTCCCTTGTTTCCCATGCTAGGGACATTTAAGGTTTTTCTATTGGTGTAGGTTTCTATGACTCATCATTATTTAGCACCAGTCAACCTCTAATCTAATCAGCTTTCTATTGCTTTGGTAATGTATGCATTGTGGAAGTACATGTCTGTGTATTTTTCTTTTAACTTACACACCCTTAGTTTACCCATGTGGCTTAGTTTAAAATGTGGCTTACTTGCGTTATTTGTCAGGAGCTATGATGTCACGGTCTCTGGATTCTTATTCGATTTTCTTTTCTTTAATGTATTTCAGGTATGTCACAATTCTAGTCTAATTTTGTGTTTGATTCTATTTATTGTTCATTTGCATTTTAAATGAGTCTTGTTTGTTTATCAACTTTGAAATGATAGTCCTTCATGCTGAGATATTTCCTTTAATAACTCTCAGTATCTTAATATAATAATAAAATATAATAATAAAACAAGAATGTGGTGCACATAATGTTGTAAATGTCCTTTGTTGAGGGGCGAGTGGTCTTTATATTTATGAGGCCTTTAAGGGGGGATTAAACTTGTGTGCAGATCAAATATTATACAATTCAAACATTCATAATGCTGTAAGCATAAAGATAGCATAAATCCTAACAGTGGCAGTTAGTTGGGGTTCCCTGTCTTCTTTTGAACATGTATTTTCCAATGACAGGGGTCCAGGATTTTCTAATATTTTTTCTGTACAATCAGAAAACAATACAGTGTGGTCATTTATCAATAGCACAAGAAAACCTGACAAACATAGCATATCAGAAATGCAACAAATCTGTGTGTATATTTTGGATCACGTGTTCTGCTTTGGCTTGTTGCACTAGTTGATCCAATGTTAGACACACATGTTCCTTGTCATTTACTTCTACAATTCCAACATCATCAGGATGCCTACATTATTGGAATGCTGTTGTTTCTTAGAGCAATACATTTTCCCATAGAGGTTGCTGCCATTTACTGGTGATGGAAGATATGACATTCCACATTCATGTCAAAATGAATCTCGCATGGGAAAAAAGTAGAAACGTTGGTGGCTATGTTTGTGGATACAAGTCATTGTGTAGTTTAACAACACACACACCTATTAGTCGTAAGCGGTTTCTAACATGTTTATATTGAGTTGTTTATATCGGCATAAAGAAGAATGTCTACTGACACGCAGCCTAAGCATCCTTCATAGAAATGTGGTTAGATGCATAAACATGATATTACCTTTAAAACAGGACCAAAAGCCAGGATAGGGTTCAAATGTATTTACTGTATCATCTGAGAGGTTGTACTTGTCTAATGGTCTGAAGTATGACTGACTAATTTGAGAGGATAGAAGAAAAAGAGAAACACAGAAAAACAGGACCATCACACCACAGCCCTGTTTGCACATTCAAATATGCACTAATGTGGCATACAGTGTGTGAGACACCAGCAATTAAGACATTAGTGAGGAATTTCAGTAAATTTAATAGAATATGAAGTAAAAATGTATAACATATGCAATCCATTTACCATTTTTACAGTTTTATTCCAAATATAACACATTTTTTCAGAGGTCACTATATTGGTGTTCTTGTCGGAATTTCCAGATTTTCAATTTGCTTGGCTAGATTTTACTTCACTTAAATGTAGCTTTGTGGACACATATTGCACATGGTCAAGTCTCAAGTGTAACATTGCCTTTTCTTGTTACTTATATTAGAGTGAGTGTTTAACATCCACCAATAAAGGGGAAAGAGGTTAGTTAAGTAAACGTTGTCTTTATCCAGTCAGTTCATACCAAATTGCCACACTAGATTTATTTTGATGAACAACTTTTCCAACTTCTGTGCACTATTATGTGACACATAGCCTGTATTTTTTCTCTCTCCCTCTCATGAAGTGATCCCATGCTTTTGTTCTTGCTACGTTTCAGTTTATTTTCATGTTGCTGTGGTTGTGTCCCCTGCACCACTAGTCAGCCTCACCACACCTCACCTCACAGGGGTGAAGAGTTCATCCTCCCAGACGTCAACTGCTCTAACCTCGGCCCTCATAGAAATACACTGACAACAAATTGGAGTACGTGACGCAACGCTCGTCTTCCTTTCACAGTGTAAAAACCCACAGTGCAAAAAGGAAAGCATTTTATCAGCATTTTGTTTCAACAGTCACACGTCCTATTCAGTCTTTTCGTTGAAGTTGCAGTTAGTGAGAATTTGGCAGACGACTCTCTGTTAGAAGGTAGGTGCATATATGTCCATGTATAATCATAACTATGACAGTGATGCTTTATTTGAGAGATAGTTATTTGTTATTCTGATGTTTATTAATTTGACTTTAATCCCCAGGGTAGAATGTTTGTTTCTGCACGGAATGGAACCCATGTTATTTTTTGACCTTTCTAGACCTTCCTACCTTAAACTCTGTGCCCTCTCTGTATATTCAACTTTGGAAGGAAATACTAGCATGTCATGTAGATTGTCAGACTGTTGCAGAGCAGGGTACAGGTGCCATGTTTCATGTCGCTCACATTTTAAACTAAAATATCAATCATTCCCTAACTTCATTTTCTTCTAAGGAGTTAAGAGGTTTTTTCTATTTAATACATAGCATTTTGTTGTGTTGTATTAATGGCATCATAGTAAATGTGTCTTGCTGTAAGCTGTAAGCATGCATGCTAGACTTTTCTCTAATTCTTACTGAAGTCCTGTGTAGTAGTTGCCTTCTACTTTTCTGATGTGAGTGTGAAAGTTACACTGAACACTACTGAGACTAGTAATAGAGTAATAGTAGAGTAAAGGATATCCAGTCAGCAACCTTAAACTCTTTCAGATCCTCTCTGTTCTTTAATTTATCCTTGTTAAACATCATTGCATTTTCTAAGCTCTGCCTATACAATTGAAGAATGTAGTATGTTATTTTTATTATTGCAGGAAAGTGAGAAATGTGTTTTAAAAGCATGCTCATGTTGGCTGCAATATTTCTTCTGAGGCTGCCAGGTACAGTGGACATAATTTAATACTTCCAAGATATGTTAGGATGATCTGGCTTATACACTGCAAATGTAAAAATGTGTGTATGTAATAAATGTATACCATTGATTGGAATCATATCATAAGATATACTAACAGTGTTATTTTAACATATTTTATTGACACTTCAAACTCCTCACTCATGGGCATCAGAATATATAATTACAAGATCTGATCAGTGCCAAGCAGAATACTCTTCTCAAGCTTTCTTCATTTAAATCTTTTATTAAAAATTGACTCTTCCATGTGACTGTGTTTCAGGTGTTCAGTGTGGATGGAGTGTGACTACCCCTCCACAACGAGTCTGTGGCCTTAAAGGGGCATCAGTGGTTCTGCCCTGCAAATATTACTATTCTTGGGTTGGACATTATGAAGGAGGAGAGTGGTATAAAGAGAAAAGAGGGATAGTCAGAGGACACATTAATCTAATATCCTGACTGCAGTCTGAAAATAGACAAACTTTCAGATGATCACTCTGGTGTTTATCACTTTCGGTTTTACACAACCCTACACAGGAGTTGGATAACAAGCAGACCTGGTGTTACAGTCTCCATTACACGTAATGATGAACATATACAACTCACAATTTGTTTTCTTTTTTTCTGATCATAATGGAAATGATATTCAAGGTTTAAGCCACAATGACTTCTAACCTCTCTTCTCAGACCTGCAGGTGAAGGAGGGTGCTGTTGTAGAGAAACAGAATCAGACTGAACTGACCTGCAGCACCTCCTGCAGCTTGAACTCTAACACTCAGTATGTCTGGTACAAGAATGGACAGCCTCTACAAGACAAAACCACAGCCTCTATATTACTGGACTCAAGCAGGCCATCAGAGAACTACTCCTGTCTGTGAGAGGTTATGAGGCTCACCGTTCCCCTGCAGTGTGTGAGTAGGGATGGAACTAAAGAACATTACATGACTATTTCATATAATTTACAAAGGATACTTGGATCTGAAGTGTATTTTTATTCAGATTCAATAAAAAGCATATTTTTACTAGTTTTACAACTTGTTCTTTTATATACAGATAACCACAAAGATGTCTTTGTGACAATCATAATGTGCATGTGTACGTTGATATATATGGTGTTTAATACTCATATTTTACACTTGGCCGTAGGTGCTCCATCTAAACAGTGTTGGGGTGTGACCTACTGTGTATTGAATGGTTCATTGGTGGATATTTCTGGATCACATGGAGTCAACATCTCTGTTACAGGTAGGCCCTTTAACTATTTTGATAATGAAATGTGTGTACACGTAGCACTGTGTCCCCCTACACATAATATATCCTCCAGTTCTGCAGGTGCTGATAACTCCTGAAGCAGTGAAAGCGGGAGAGAAAGTGACACTCACCTGTAATGCAACCTGTATTCTGAGTAACAACCCCACCTTCATCTGGTACAAGAACGGACAGCCTGTGACCTTCAAACACACAACCAGAGACAACAGGCTGCATCTGAACCCAGTCAGCAGTGAGGATGTGGGCAGTTACTCCTGTGCTGTTAGAAGACACGAGAGTCTTCTCCACTGATGTGTTTCTCAAAGTCCGATGTAAGTTACTACAACTGACTGTAAATGTGTACAGATGTGTACGAATATGGTTTCAAAACATATTGCATATAAATTATATTGTGTCTTGTTGTCTATTTGTAGGTCTATGTTCATAACTGCTGCGAAATCAGACATAACAATGAAATGTCTTCATTTGTCACATGATTGTTTTGTTATGTATTAAGATAAAACTTGCACACATTTTAACAGACAAGCCAAAGAGTGTCTCAGTGTCTATCAGTCCTGGGGAAATAGTGGAGGGCAGTTTTGTGACTCTGACCTGCAGCAGTGATGCCAACCCACCAGTGCACAACTACACCTGGTATATGGGGACTGGAGCTGAATCTCTTATTAGGGGCACAGGTGACAGCATCAGCTTCAATGTGACCTCTGATTCCAGTGGACTTTACTACTGTGAGGCAGAGAATGAAGTTGGCTTTAAGAACTCTACTGGAGTTGCAGTTCCTACAGAAGGTCAGTGTCATGTAGTTTTTGTTTTAAGATTTGTTTCTGCCTTTAATGAGATAGGACAGTGAAGGTTTGGACAGGAAATGAGATGGAGAGAAGAGGGTGGGGAGTGGAATCGGGAAATGACAGCGGGTCGGATTCGAACCCGTGTCTCCGTGGGCATTCAAGCCCATATATGGTCGGGCGACTGCTTGCGCCACAGTGCCCCCCAGTGTCATGTAGTTTTATGAGAATACTAAAATGTATCTCTGATTGTTCAAATTCTGCTGTTTGTTTACAAAATTCTGGTTGCCATGGGATTTAATGCTTGTGTTGATGATTAGAAGGAGGAGGTTTGAAACAGCTGTGACTGTTATCATCATCTTGCCACATTATGGCATTCAGAATGTAAAGCCAGTTAGCTTTTCCTGCAAAGTATCACATACAGTATGTTGCATGTATTTACTGTTTCATTATGTAGTCTTTCATTTTCCCTTAGAAGTGCCTATTATCATCCTGTCAGCTATTATCACCATAATCATCATTCTTGCTGTCCTGCTGTTACTTGGATTTGTGTGCCTGAGGTGATTCAGTGAAGTTTGCTTCCTCTAAAATAATGTTGTGCAAAAACAAGCATGCCATGTATATTGCTAACTGCATATTATTTCTATATATGAATTGATATAACTTTACCTCTGTAACAAAAAATGCATCTGTCCCATCTGTAAAACAGCAAGAAGAATGCTGAAATCACTGCAGATACAAGGGACACAAATACTGACATACAGGTGAGGAACTTAGTGCTCAAAGTCTTGAGCTGTAGTCTGTTGTGCAATGATTACATATGTACGTATCTCCCCATGTGAAATATCTGGCACCAGCCAAGCCTAAATAACCTCAGGAACTCTTGCACCTGAAATCAGAGTTGTATGTCACCATTGCGTCTTATTGTCTGTTCACCTCTGCATCATTCCTGATGTAATATGTTCTCTTTCCCGATCAGAACGACTCAGGTCTCGTGTACAGCACTGTCACAGCAAGAGCCACGACCTCTGACCCCGCACAGATAGTGCCCACACCTGATCAAAACAACATTCAGCATACCAGCGTTCAGATCAATCTCTCCAAAACACAGGAATTGCCTCTATACTCCACTGTCCAGAAGACTCATACCTCCACGCAGGACGACGATGTTGCCTACGAGTCAGTCCAGTTTCTCAGAGGGAGTGCTGCTACCAGGTGGGCTCAATAGAACAAATCATGCAACTTCTAATCCATCTACAGCCTCTGCATAGCACCTTATGTGCTCAGGCTAGGAGACGTTAATAGTGTAGTGTTTCTCAGAAGTATTCATTCCCAGGCATCCGTAATATTGCCCAGAATCCAGCATTTAACCTCAGTCGATGCTTTGCACCAGTTGCTCATAGACAAATGCAATGTTGCTGGTCATGTTGACATGCTAGCTGTCTTAATGCTCAGTAGTCAAATTGCAGCAATGCAGTCACCGCTCACATATCTTACTGAAGATGTTGCTGCATTCAATTACAATCTAACCCTTATTCCTCAGACTAGAGGTGTAACAGTAAGTACTGCATGCTGTTGTGTGTTCACAGGGCTGAGATTGACGTGATCTACAGTGCAGTCATCAAACCCTGACAGGCCCGTGAAACAGCAGACCAGAATTGCCCTCAGGTTATCAAAGCTGTCCATCAGAACAAGAAATTATTTTTAAGTATTTCCTTTAGTGTGAAATTTGTTAGTCGAACTTTCTATGTTTTTATGTTTTTACTGCCAAAAAGCCATAGAGCATTGCATTTTGTATTTGTTATAATAGTCATTCAGAATCGCTTTAAATGTTTCATAGATTTTGAATGTAATGTTTTATTTTATATATACAGATATTAGATATTCCTCAGATGTTAGATTTTCCTTAATTTCCTTACTGATCCCCCTATTACATGTTACATTGAGAAACATTCAAAGCCACCTCATCTCACATAAAAGAGGATAAGTTAACGTCATGGATGGAAGCAACTTTATTTTCTAAAATGTATACAGAATCTGAACCAATGGGCTTTAAAAACAACATTTACATAATACCTTACAGCTGAGAACTTAGAAACTTAGAAACTAAAAGACATTGACATGGACACAAACAGTTACTATTGAATGAAGAAAGAACTTTGAAATCGAATGACATTTACATGGAACTGGAACACACTTTACACACTCTAATATTTGCATTATTGGTATTTTGTTTAACTGTTTAGTCATACTGAATGATAAGCTGGAGAACGTCATTGTTCCATATATACAATTTGTCAAGTGAAAATGAAAGTAATATTTTCCTTGTAGAAGAAAGATATTTAAGAATGTATACATACAAGCCTTTAACATGGCTTGATTGCTGTGTAGAAACCTTACCTTAAAAATGTACAGCTATATTGTAACCCTCTCATTTTAGATAAATAAAAGATTATTTTAGCACACTGTGTGTTCCTCATACTTCAGCCTTCCTTCACAATAGAGGATCATATGTATCTCCGCCTTGGAGGTTATGTTTTTATTGCCTTTTCGTGGATTGTTTATTTGTCTCTCTGTCATCAGGAATATGTATAAACTACCTTCCCGCTTTCTATTAAACTTGGTGGAGGGGTGTAGCATGGGCCAAGGAAGAACCAGTTATATTTAGGAGCGGGTCCAGGAAGATTGTGAGATAGGGCATTTGGCCTTGGCAGAGATCTGCATTCTCTGAGTGTGACCTTGAGACTGAGTGCCCCTGTAGTTTGTTATGAAACACTTCATGCTCAAATCATCTTTAAATTATAATCACTATAATGTCTACTATGAGTGTGGTCTGGAAAAAAAAGCACTTCCTACTGGGTGATGCCCTTAAGCTCCACTGCAGAATGGTGGGTCAGTGCTCACCTCTGAGTGTTTATATGGTGGGAAGGTGGTGATAAACCCCTCACACAACACAGACAATACTTAGAGGTACATAGACATGAGGGAACAAAAAGCATAGGCCTAGTAACACAAAGCATCATAACATAAATCACGCAAACACTGAAAACAAATATTTAAAACCACAAACAAAACAAACAACTCTGATATAACTGTCACTGATAACACTACCAGTGTAATATCAGCAAATAACACCGAAGGTTAAACTCCACAAACTTGTTATAGTTATGAAAGGCACAATAAAGTGCTTGGTGTGCTTATACCAACCTGTAATGAGTGAAAATTAGTACTGTTGAGAGAATACATAAAACAGATGTTTCCAGAACTACATTTCCCACAATGCACAGCATGCACATTGTCACCCTAAGAGACACTGACCTGAACGACCTGCCGCATGGGACATGGCAAGCACTGCTCCCCCTTGTGGAAGAAGCAGCCCACCACAAGTCAGCTATTTAACAGCGTTTTTGCCCATGAATGGCATGTGCATGGAGGGTGATATGATTGATGACTATCCCCACAGCATGCCCTACCAGTACAACGAGCCCTACTAACAGGTCACTGCTTACCTCCACGCATACACGGTCATACCATAGGACACAGGCAGGCACACACACACACAAACACACACACACACCAGGAGATGCAGGCAGACATGCACACATACACACATGCATACACACATACACCTCCCACCACTGGACACAGGTAGATATACACACACACACTCACACCAGAGGACATGATAATTACACCAGAGGATATATACATACATACATACATACATACATACATACATACATACATACATACATACATACATTGTACATACATACACATACACGCTCTTTAAGCTTGTACACACATATATCTATTCTATTTGGAAATGGATTCCAAGGAGAGATATGATGATATGTTGATGCCAACCACTTACTTATCCTTGAATCCATCATCAAAATTCTAGTTTTTTTCTTCCTGCCTTAGTGGACTTGTGAGATCTGTAGATAGCAAATATCGTTTGTTCCCCCAATATCTGAATGTCTTCCTGCAATAATTTATTCTGTCAGGTCTTGAAAGCTCCCACACATTTGATGGTCACAGGCTAAGGAAAATGTCGCATTGAATTCATAAAACGTTTCTGTGAACACCCTACGTGTCATGACTTATCCAGTAGGCTGTGGTATGCTTATAAACATGTGGCCATAATGCAACAATCCATCCCTAATTTCCTGAAATAATACTAGAAGCTGTGTCTCTGGGACTCAAATGAGAATGTGGGAAATGCTTTGAGACATTACAACAAGTACTTCCTTCCTGGGCATTGGGAGTAAGTTTCAAAAGAAAAGCCATTCATGAAACTGGCAAATGTAAGCAAAATGTTAAAATGGCAATCAATGTAACTATTCATTTCAACTGATTCATCACGTGCTCACATGTACTGTAATTAACACTTTCAAGCAACCAATCAGCCACTCAATCAATGAACCAGTCTGTCAATTCATCAATTAAATGGCATCTGCATGTAAGTTATTTCTCTGCTTGTCTTGTTCTCTCCTTCTTTGTTCTGCACAGCATGGCCTCACTGGCTGCACAGCACCTCAACCACAAAGTGAGAAACAGGAAGTCGTTTAAGACCCTCTGTGCAACAAACACACCCACACACTCTGTAACAGTCTGCTGGTGTGAACAAGTCTACACTTACTGAGGATTTTATTTTTTATATCTTTCAGGTTTGTAATTTGGTTAGAGATTCTGAATATTTACTAGTGAAGTGTATTCACTTTGCACTATTTGCAAAAAATATTGCATCCTGGCACCCAATATACAAGACGGGTGGATGATTAGACTGGGCGGAGAGTGGTGCAAAGAGCAGAGAGGGAGGGTAAGAGGACATAGCAACTAAAAATGTCCAAAGTGTCACCTGACTGTTGGAAGGTGACAGTCTTGCAGAAAAGCCACTGTGGTGTTTATCAGTTTCGGTTTTACTGAAGCCTACAAACGAGCTGGATAACAGGCAGATCTTGTGTCACTCTCTCAGTCACAGGTAATGATGAATGCATCAAATCTACACATTAGTTAGTTCATACTGTCAGTAGATTGCATTTTAAGATGAAGCTTTCATGGATGCTTACCTGTCCTTCCAGACCTGCAGGTGAAGGAAGGTGCTGGTGTAGGGAAACGGAATCACACTGAACTGACCTACAACATTTCATCATCAGTTTGTTTCAACAGTCACACGTTCTTTTCAGTCTTTTTGTTTGCTTGTTTGTTTGCTTGGTTACCGGTAGTACGGATTTGGCAAACACCTCTCCGTTAGAAGGTAGGTGCATATCCGTTCATATATAGTCATATCTATGACAGTGGTGCCTTTTTTTTTTAGATAGTTCTTTGTTTTATTCTGATGTTTCACTAATGTTACCTTAAATCCCTATGTTAACATGTTTGTTTCTGCACGGCTAGAAACCCATGTCATTTTTGTACAGACCTTTCTTCCCTAAACTCTGTGCCCTCTCAGTATATTCAACAGAGCAGGGTTCAGGTGCCATGTGTCACGTCACTCTCATTTGAAAAAAGAAAATATAAATTTGTTAACATTAATTTTCCTCTTAAAGAATCAAATAGTTTTTTTCTCTTTCAGACATAGCATTTTGTTCTGTTGTATTTATGGCATCATGGAAAATGTGTCCTTTACTGTCCTGTTCTCTAGTCTTACTAAAGTCCAGTGTGTAGTACACTGCGTGAAAAGAGGGGTATCCTGGAATTTTAGAACAAAGTAAATGCCTGTCAAACCCTGATGTTTGGCGGACATATTTATTTTTTAGGAACCCGCCTGACCACAGTCGTTAATTGATGGCTTGGCCTTTCAAACGCTAATAACAGTCAATGGTCTGAGGGGGGCTTGGTACTGAAGGCTGCCCCCCCATGTGTAGTTCAGGGAAGTAGGTGTTAATGTTATATTTGTGCCTCAGAACTACTTCTGTTCTAGCATCTGACTGATACTTCTCTATCTTGAATAAGTACAATTCTCTAAAACAGTCTCACATGAAGTGCTTTTTCACATACTGTATGTTTGTTGGAAAGAAGTCAACAAATCTGAATCTGAATGGCCCAGCAAAGAAACTGTTGTGGAAAATTCTAAGAGTTCTCAAGAAACTTCACAAGGCAAACAGGTATGAATTTACTGAACGGTTTAATTCAGAGAAGTCAACTACTGCTGAGCTGGTCCATGGAGCATCTCAAAAACTGAAAGCATATAGCAAGAGTGATCAAGTAGATAACCTGAGTACCAAGTACTCGTGCCCTTTTTATAGATCTAGCCCCCTTTTGTTCTCCTCTGTTCTTGCTTACCTAGTCAGACTTAACCACATTGAGACCCGGTACATCTATTTTGAACAGCGTGCATATTGCACAGTTTCCTGTGATAGCAGGTGTCTCAGCTTTTTCAGGTATGGGGTCTGGAAACTGCCTGTCGTGGCATTTCAGAAGCGTCTTTAGAGGGACCTGTGACCCCTTCATGGCCTTTCAGATGCGCCTATCTGGAGGCCTGTGACCTTGGCATGGCCTTTCAGAAGCGCCTTTCTGAAGGCCTGTGACGCAGTCAAGACCCTCAGAAGCGTCTTGGCTTGTCTACCATGTGATTTATCAGAAAACGTATCTCTGCCATGAGGTTTATAAGAAAAGGTATCTCTGCAACTGGGTTTATAAGAAAAGGCAGGTCTACCACGTGATTTATCAGAAAAGGGCCCTTCTGCCTTATGGCAGCCTTCTTGTCTAACTGCTACCTCTATTTGTTGAGATGTCCATGTTCCAGTACCAGCAATACACACATTATTCAACAATACAGTCATAAGTAGATCAAAATACGACAAAACCCTGATAGCAGAGACATCTAGGTGTTCTCTGGCTTTTTTACAAAGGAGAAACACTAATATGATTAAAAACAGTTTATTGTAAAATGAATCAAAAATATGTTAAATCCACAAAAACATTCTGTTTCTGTCGCAGATAACTGGGTTTGTAAAAAATAAAACTTCATAGCATGACATAAAGTAAGTAGTAATAGCTGAACGTAACCTCCAGAGGAATTTAAATGGTGCCATACTGATGGGACTTGTAAAACAATACTCTCAAACTTTGTTACATGTGTTTAATTAATGTGGCTTTGGGAAGAAAGCTCATCTTCACAGACTAAACACTGGGTCTGTCTCAGCAACGCTTATGAACCTTTGGCTGAGCAGTCAGGAGAGAAAATGGCTGTCATAAATATCAGTCGCCACACTGACATTCTGAAAATGGTGGTTAGAAGGCGTCGCAACCACTGTCTGCACTTTGGTGCACTGAGTTCTCACCAAGTTTATGCATAATGTGATGGGCTAGTGCAGAGTGAATAACACCATGTGAGTTAATGTGCTTTGTAGTTTCAATGGTGATTTTTAGCATTCTTTCTGTTGATCAGATTAGGTGCACAATGGAGTGGAGCACACAATGGAATGTTTAAAATCCAACAACCTTTGAGCACAGTGTATACCCACTTTGACAGTGATACCTTTATGTGAGAGACAGTTCTATTCGGATGTTTCAATAATTTCACCATGAATTGATATGTAAACATGTTTGTTTCTGCACGGATAGAAACCCATGTCATTTCTGTAAAGGACTTTCTACCTTAAACTCTCTCTGTATATCCGACTTTGGAAGGACAAATAATAGAATGTCATGTACATTGTCAAACTGTTGCAGAGCAGGGTACAGGTGCCAATGTTCATGCTGCTCACATTCTAAAGGAATATATCAAATAACTTTATTAACATTCATTTTCCTCTTAAAGAAATAAAGAGTTTTTTTTGTCTTTTATACACAGCAGAGGTGCCAAAAGTATTCACATTCATTACTCCAGTAGAAGTATAGATACCAGGGTTTAAAAATCCTTCTGTAGAAGTTGAAGTATCAACTCAAGCTTTTTACTTAAAGTAAAAGTGTCAAAGTACTTGGTTTCAAAACTACTTCAAGTATAAAAGTAAAAGTAATGTAAGGGGGGAAAAAATTCCATTAAGGACAAACTCTTAAGCCGCGTCTCAGGGGCCTATAGTGCACTACCCCACCTCCCCCCCCCAAAAAAAAAAAAACATTTTCTAAAGGCCATAATGACTATAATGTTATATTAAAATGTTGCATATATAAATAATAAAGGCACAGATAAAATTTGCCTAAAGTCGAATATCAAATCTCACACAGAGCCCACCAAACAAACTTGCAACGTAGAATCATAGCCTAGCTACTGCTAGCAAGCAGACCATGGCATGTCTTGGCATGCACCTAGCCATAGAAAACATGGCAAATTTACGTTACTAGGTTACTACAATATTTTGTCAATGATCGACTGATAAAAAAAAAAAAAACTTTCAGCTTACCTCAATATGCTTTTTCAAATTTGACGGCGAGTTTTTTAAATCCATTAGCTCCAGTACTTGGGTGCGCAGAGCTTGCAGCGGATTCGACATTAGTTGTTTTTGCACCCAACCATCTCGAAAAATTCTTCCAGGTACGGCCAGGGATGTACAAGGGTTAGCTGGTTCCTTATCGCAGTTCACTGCGATATAACATAATGGTACATGACGTCAGTCATGGGGTACAAATCGAAGCATTTATCTATTCACGCCTGAAAGGCCGCAAGATCTGTCAGCGCGCGCTCCTGGCCCCGCCCGCCAGGAGTACTATAATATCATTACGCGCCCTCAGATCTGCCTCTTTTGAAACTTCGCAAGACGGAGTGAACATCTCCGAGCATATCTCAAACGCTCTACCACAGTCAAAAGAGTTTTGTGTGCTTTTGCTCTCTACGGGTTGGTGAGTTATCCGGGTTCCTTAACCCTCACTAGCTCAGGGCGCTACGAAATTCATTGGCTTAATTTCATTTTGAAAGTAGTTGCTGCTATCCTGGCTGCCTGGCTGGCTAAGTCTCTGACTAGCCTGCTAGCTTGCTAACAACGTGTTCGTTGCAGATAGTGTGCTTGTGTTTTAACATTCTTCTCTACTTTCAGATTGATAAAAGATGGCCAGACACTACCCCGACTGCGGTCACGTCCGTCCCAAGGGCGACCGCCACCGTCGGTGCGTGACCTGCCTAGGCAGGGACCACGCGGAGGGCGCGCTTTCGGGCAAAGCCCCTGTCTGTTCCATCTGTGCTAGCCTCCCGCTAGCTAAGGCTACCAGGCGCCTTGCGTTCTGGAAGCGCAAGGACGCCGAGGAGACTGCACTAGTTCCATCCGGAATGAGTGCGTCTTCAGCCTTGGACTTGGTGAGCGTGAGCAGTCGCCTTGCAGCGGCAGCTCCGCTCCCGGGTCTCTCCCCGTCTCCGCCGCCTGTCAGCCCTGGGGCTGCGGGCAGCGAGCCTGAGGAACTTCAACCAAGCGGTGTCCAGCCCATCCCCCACGATGCGCTCGAGCTGGACATCAGCCTGGATGATGATAGTCTGCTAGACTTCTCCGATGAGCACAGCTCAATCGCGGAAGCAATGCAAACGAGCCATGACGTCAGGTTGCGGGTGGAGACACCTCCTACCTCGTCTCGGCTCCTGGGCCAGCAGCTCCACGAGGTTGCGCTGAGAGCAGCCAGCTGCCTCGGGCTCCCTCTCCCTCCCCCTCCCAGTGTGCGGTCCTCGCTGCTGGACGGGGAGTTCTATGCTGGCTCCGCCGCGTCAGTTCCCAGTTGCATCCCCTTTTTCGAGGAGGTGCACGAGGAACTGCAGGCGACATGGGCGATACCCTACTCGGGCCGAGCCCCGGTGCCGGGGTTCGCGCCCTACATGCAGCTCCACATGGCTAAGGAGAGGGGCTACCTCTCCTTTCCTCAGGTGGAGGATGCAGTAGCGGGCTACCTCTCGTCCGCATCCCCCACGATGCGTCTCGGCCAGAAGCCTCTCCTGCCCACGCGGGTGGGCAGACACCAGGCTCAGCTGGCAGAGAAGTCCTACTTGGCTGCAGGGCAGGCTGCCTGCACGACCAATACGGCTGCATTGCTACAGCGCTACCAGGCAAAGCTCCTGACTGAGCTTTCCTTGTCGCTGGGGGAAGATCACCCGTCTGTGGCAGAACTCCGTCGCGCGACGGATCTGTCGCTCAGACTAACTCGGTGCACGGCACAGGCACTGGGGAGGGTGATGGGTGCCGCGGAGGCTACCCAGAGGTCTCTGTGGCTATCACTGGCTAAGCTGTCAGACGGAGAAAAAGCACCACTCCTCAACGCCCCGGTCTCTGTCCAGGGCGCCTTCGGGGAGGCAGTGGTCACAATGGCTGCCAAGTTCGAGGAACAGCAGAAGAGCAGAGAGGTATTCCAGGCTTGGATGCCTCGCTCTAGTGGCACGGGTGAGACGTCCTCCTCAGGACACACCACACCCGCACCGGGCCGGAAGAGAAGCGGGTTCCGCTCGCCAGCGCCTCCAGCAAAGGTATCCACCGGGCGAGGCTGGCAGAGACAACCCTTCCGCCCTCCAGCGCAGCCTGCAGCACAGCGACCAGCTGCGCGCCCCGCCCGGGGCACAGCCCAGGCTCCGCGGCAGCACTCCGCTCGCCGCGGGCGAGGCAGAGGGAGACCTCAGGCTTCCTGATCATGACAGTCAGCCGCTCGTCACACAAGGGGGAGCGGTGGAGTCCACACCGCCTCCACAGAAATCAGCCCGTCGCTCACATGTGGAAATCATGTCCAGCACGGTAAGCAGGGTTTCACAAGCACCACAATCATATGTCCTAACTCCTGTCCCAGATGGCGCAGTGCCCAGACATGCTTGTGCAACTCCCCTCGCGATGCACACAGTGCAATCGCACCCCCAAATTTTTTTCAAAAACATGAGGGGGCAGCCCCAGATCTCGTCTCCCTCCCTATGCGGAGTGGGTGTAGATCTAGGCTTAGACTCATTGACCATGAGCGGGTTAGTCCCCGACAAATTCAACTCAGAGCACAACCTCCCTGGTTGTGCGGAGAGTTGGCGCGCATGCGCAGTGTCACCATGGGTGCTAAAAACGATTACAAAGGGTTACGTGCTGCAATTCGCCCGTTCCCTTCCGCCATTCAGCAGAGTAATACAGTCTGTGATGCAGCGAGAACAGTCTCACTTCCTACGGGAAGAAATAATCTCCCTGCTCAGAAAGAAGGCCATAAGCAGAGTCCCTCTCAAGGAGAGGAATGCAGGCTTCTACAGCCGTTACTTCCTCGTACCCAAAAGAGACGGGAATTATCGGCCAATATTAGATCTACGTGTGTTAAACAAAGCACTCATGCCGCTACGGTTCAGAATGTTGACCCCACGCAGGCTTGTGCAGTTTATAAGGCCAAACGATTGGTTTATAACGATAGACTTAAAAGACGCTTATTTCCACATTCCGATCCACCACAGACATCGGAAATATCTGAGGTTTGCGTTTGGAGGAATAGCGTACCAATTCAACGCACTCCCATTCGGCCTGTCCCTAGCGCCGAGGGTATTTACAAAGTGCATAGAGGCAGCTATCGCCCCATTACGTCTACGCGGCTTGCGCGTTTACAATTATTTGGACGACTGGTTAATTGCTTCTCATTCAAAAGCTGCAGCAGTGCAGGATGGCCATCTAGTGGTGGCGCACCTGTATCGACTGGGTTTTGTTGTAAACAGAGAAAAAAGCGTTCTCTGCCCCAGGCAAGTTACGCATTTTCTGGGTATGATCTTAGACTCCACCTCCATGGAGGTCAGGCTGTCTCAAGAAAGGATAAATGCCATCAAAACATGCGTGCGCCAGTTCCGACGGGGACAGTCAGTCTCGTCGCTGCACTGCCAACGCCTGTTAGGGATGATGGCGTCGGCCGCTATAGCGTTCCCGTTGGGGATGTTGCGTATGCGGCCATTCCAAATATGGTACCTGTCTATGAAGCTCAACGCAGTCACAGACAGGCATCGCAGAGTAGTGGTGTCCTCCAGATGCAGGAAAGCCCTGGCGATCTGGAGAACCCCCTGGTTTCTCGCCGCGTCGGGCACTATGGGTGTAGCGTCGCGTCGCGTGGTGGTGACCACAGACGCTTCCACCAAAGGCTGGGGAGCTGTCTGCGAAGGGAGAGGCGTGAACGGTCTCTGGTCTGTGACAGAGGCCGCGTCTCACATAAATGTGTTAGAGCTGCGAACAGTAGTCCTAGCTCTACAACACTTTCTGCCCAGGCTGAGTGGTCAGCATGTACTAGTGAGGACGGACAACACTGCGACCTTGGCATATATAAATCGCCAGGGCGGAGTGCCTTCCCCGTCATTACACCATTGGGCGACTCGCCTGCTCCTGTGGGCAGCGAGGCACGTCCTGTCCCTCAGGGCAGTTCATATACCAGGTCACCTCAACTACGGTGCGGACCTGCTATCGAGGGGCGATCCTCGAGCAGCAGACTGGTGCCTTCACCCACAAGTGATAGGTCAGATCTGGGTGCGTTTTTTCAAGGCGCAGGTGGACCTGTTCGCAAACAGGCAGAACACCTGCTGCCCGCTCTGGTTCTCGCTAGGGGGCGACGATCCCCCACTAGGCATAGACGCGCTGGGCCACCAGTGGCCAGCTCTACCCCTATATGCTTTTCCCCCGATCCCGCTCCTCCAGCAGGTGCTGTGCAGGATTGCGGACGAGGGCAGGGAATTGATATTGATAGCCCCCCACTGGCCCAACCAGCCGTGGGCGGCAGATCTGGTCAATATGTCAGTGCAGCAGCCTTGGGAGCTGCCTCTACGGAGAGACCTCCTAACGCAGGCGTACAGGACAGTGTGGCACCCCCATCCGGAGTGGTGGCGTCTCAGAGCCTGGCACCTGAAAGGTGCAGGCTCATAGCGTCAGGCTTGTTGGACGCGGTGGTGGCTACAATACAGAGTGCCCGAGCTGTATCAACACGGGCTCTGTATACGCTGAAGTGGCGCAGTTTTGAGCGGTGGTGTGCTGCGCGTCAGCACGACCCCGTTAACTGCGCGCTGGGCGTTATTCTAGAATTCCTACAGCAGTTGTTTGATGAGGGGAAGGCGGCTTCTACTCTCAAAGTGTACATGGCTGCTGTTTCAGCCTGCCACGCAGGCATTAATGGCAGTTCTCCTGGCAGTCACCCGCTAGCGTCACGCTTTATGGCGGGGGTGAGACGGCTCAGGGTGCCAGAGAGACACCTCATACCCTCTTGGAATCTGCTAGTGGTGTTACGTGCTCTCACAGGGCCTCCATTCGAGCCCCTGGAGACAGTGGACATAAAGTTTGTCTCTTTAAAGACCGCGCTGCTGCTGGCGTTAACGTCAGCAAAAACGCGTTGGTGACATGCAAGCCCTGTCAGTCAGTCCATCGTGCCTTCAGTTCTCGATCGCTGGTGACAGAGTGGTTATGCGACCTAATGCTGCTTACACACCTAAGGTGGTGGTAACCCCATTCCGCAATCAGGTGATTGAATTAGCAGTTTTCTCGCCTCCTCCTTTTGCGTCAGCAGAGGAGGAACGTTTGAATAAACTCTGTCCAGTGCGCGCTCTCCGCTGTTACGCAGAGCGCACTAGAGCTTTCAGACAGTCAGATCAGCTATTCGTGTGCTTCGGTGCACGCGCAAAAGGCAGACCTCTATCAAAACCGAGCCTCTCCCGTTGGATAGTAGAGGCTATCGTGTTGTCTTATAAGAGCTTGTCTTTAGATACCCCGGAGAAGTTGCATGCGCACTCTCGTCTTCCTGGGCCTTACTAAAGGGCGTCTCAGTGGAAGATATTTGCAAAGCTGCAAGCTGGAGTTCTCGCCACACTTTCATTAGATTCTATATGTTAGATGTGGCTGAACCTAGTTTTCTTCATAGCGTTCTGCGGGCAAGCGATCTCTGAATCCCTTGGCCTGAGAACGATATATATGATAGGTGTGTTCATTAATGTCTACATGTTATGTTGCACATGAAACATCCCAGGGTTTCCTTATGGGCGCAGGATCACGGATCCCTGTCGCCTATGATAAAGGTGGCCCTGTTGAATTCATGGTGTTCTGCAGGCGAGCGATCTCTGAATCCCCTGACCTGAGAACGATGTATATGATAAGTGTGTTCATCGGTGTCTACATGTTTGTTGCACATGAAACACTCCAGGGTGGTTTCCTACAGGCGCAGGATCGCGATCCTTGCCGCCTATGACAAAGGTTGCCCTGTTAATATGTTCACCGCCAGCGGCCGTATGAACCTCTATGAGGGCAAAGGCTTCAGTAGAGCTGGTGTGTGTAATTGGCTGCCACTGTATTATCACGCGGGAATGTATAGGGTCCCATTATGTTATATCGCAGTGAACTGCGATAAGGAACGTCTCGGTTACTTACGTAACCTCGGTTCCTTAAGCAGGAACCAGATATAACATAATGGTACATGACGTCAGTCATGGGGTACAAATCGAAGCATTTATCTATTAAGCATTTATGAAAGGCCGCGAGATCTGTCAGCGCGCGCTCCTGGCCCCGCCCGCCAGGAGTACTATAATATCATTACACGCCCTCAGATCTGCCTTGGAAAGAAACTGAGCAAGACAATCAATCCAAGGTAACACTGTACACGCCAACTTTGTTATATCTGGTTCCTGCTTAAGGAACCGAGGTTACGTAAGTAACCGAGACGTTTTCATGGCTATCAACCTCCTCGCTGATACTTGGTTTGGAGTGGGACATTTCGCTCGAGTTCTCTGCCACGGACATCTTAGTAATAGGCTTTTATGCTGTCCTTGCTGGAGTGTGACGTGATTTGTCACAGTTGATTTGTGTCATCTGCAGGTTCATCGCGTAGAAAACCAATAGGGTGTCGGAATGGTATATGTTTATGCCTCTCATCCAACCACAATCAAATTCACTCTATCCGGATGGCGCGATTTATCTGGATAGGTTTTTGTGTGTGTGTTTTTTGAACGATGACAAGCCGGAATGAAAACAAGCCAAAATGAAATAGGAGTAACGAGGCTATTTTTAAAATGTAAGGAGTAGAAAGTACAGATATTTGCGTGAAAATGTAAAGAGTAGAAGTAAAAAGTCGTCTGAAAAATAAATACTCCAGTAAAGTATAGATACCCGAAATTTTTACTTAAGTAATGTAACGAAATATTTGTACTTCGTTACTTGACACCTCTGATACACAGCATGTTGTTCTGTTGTATTTATGGCATTGTAGTAAATGTGTCCTTTACTCTCCTGTAAGCATGCATGCTACACTTTTCTATAGTCTTAATGTTCAGTGTGTAGTAGTTCCTCTTCTGATGTGAGTGTGAAAGTTACACTGAACACTACTGACACTAATTCAGACAGTATAAGAGTATAAGAGACTTATTCAGAGTAAGGACAGAGAACCAAAATCATTACATTTCCTAAACTCTGCCTTGAAATTGAATAATGTAGTATGTGGTATTTTATTATTGCAGGGAAACTGAGAAATGGGTTTTCAAAGCATGCTCACGTTGACTGCAATATTTATCCTGAGGCTGCCAGGTACAGTAGACATAATGTAATAATTCCAAGATATGCTTGGATGATGTGGCCTATACATACACATGTATGCTATTGTTTGAAATCATGATGATATACTAACAGTGTTATTGTTACAGTGACACGTTTATTTGACACTCCCAAACTCCCCACACACAGGCATCAGAATGTATAATTACAATACCTAATCAGTGCCAGGAAAATACTCTTCTCAAAGCATTCTGCATTTAAATCTTGTATCCAAATTGAGTCTTCATTGTCCCTGTGTTTCAGGTGTTCAGTGTGGAATGAGTGTGACCTACTCCTCCACACGAGTTTGTGGCCTTGAAGGGGCATCAGTGGTCCTGCCCTGCAAATATGAATATTTTAGGGGTGATACATATATGAGAGGAGAGTGGTATGAAGAGAAAAGAGGGAAAGTCAGAGAACACAGTGAATCTTATTATCCTGACTGCAGTCTGAAAATAGACAAACTTTCAGATGATCACTCTGGTGTTTATCACTTTTGGTTTCACATAAACCGACACACAAGTTGGATAACAGGCAGATCTGGTGTTACAGTCTCCATTACACGTAATTATGAACATATACAACTTGCAATTTGTTTTACTTTTTCTGATCATAATGGTAATGATATTCAAGTTTGACGCCACAATGATTTCTAACCTCTCTTCTCAGACCTGCAGGTGAAGGAGGGTGCTGTTGTAGGGAAACAGAATCAGACTGAACTGACCTGCAGCACCTCCTGCAGCTTGAGCTCTAACACTCAGTATGTCTGGTACAAGAATGGACAGCCTCTACAAGACAAAACCACAGCCTCGATACCACTAGACTCAAGCAGACCCTTTGAAGAGAACAGTTACTCCTGTGCAGTAAGAGGTTATGAGGCTCACCGTTCCCCTGCAGTGTGTGAGTGGGGATGACTTGACTATTTCATGTAAATGACATAGGATACTTGGATTTGAAGTTCATGTAGGATATTTTCTTAAACTAAGAGATACATGGATTGATTCAGCAGTATGAAAGGCTATGTTTAACAATTACATAGGCTGAACAGCTGAGAAAGATATACAAACTAGATAATTGATGTTGCAGAGGCCCCACCAGGCACCCTTGGAGACAGAACCCTCGTGAGGGGATAACGCTCACAAAAGAGCTCATATAAGGAAATATATAGGCTAATATTAGATAGGTAGTTCAGGTAAACAGCCATAAAAGAATAACCACAAGACACACCTAAAATAAGGGTATAAAAGAGCCTGCAGAGCATTCACACTTTGAGACAATCCATGGATCTCTCCTTGTTGTAGCTTATTGATTACAATAATAAACTTCCAGATTCCAGCAAGCAGTCTCCGGTCTTCTGATTGAAAGAAAGGTGTAGGGAGATTCAATCTCGCCACAACATTCACTTTTCTACAGATTCAGAAGAAAACATATTTTTACTCAAATAACTTGCTTTTTTTTAGATAAGCACATTGATTTCTTTCTCACACTCATGATGTGCTTGTGTACGCTAGTAGATATGGTGTTTAATACTCATATTTTACACTTGGCTGTAGGTGCTCCATCTGAACAGTGTTGGGGTGTGACCTACTCATCTAACAGCATCTGTGTATTGAATGGTTCATCGGTGGATATATCCTGCACTTACAAATATCCCAGAGATCACCGCATCAGCACAAAATTCTGGTTTAACAAGCAGAAATCAAGCCGTCTCCCAGTAGATCTAACTTTGGATGAAGACTATCAAAACCACACAGAGTATGTTTGGAAAAAAGAGAATAGTTCTACCCTGAGACTGAAAGACATGACAGATAGTCACTCTGGAAAATATGCCTTCAAGTTTACAACAGAACAGGGGGAGGGTTACTCTGGATTACCTGGAGTCATCATCTCTGTTACAGGTAGCCCCTTTAACTATTTTGATAATGAAATGTGTGTACACGTAGCACTGTGTCCCCCTACACCTAATATATCCTCCAGTTCTGCAGATGCTGATAACTCCTGAAGCAGTGAAAGAGGGAGAGAAAGTGACACTCGCCTGTAATACAACCTGTATTCTGAGCAACAACCCCACCTTCATATGGTACAAGAACAGACATCCTGTGACCTTGAAACACACAACCAGAGACAACAGGCTGCATCTGAACCCAGTCAGCAGTGAGGATGTGGGCAGTTACTCCTGTGCTGTTAGAAGACATGAGAGTCTCTTCTCCAATGATGTGTTTCTGAAAGTCCGATGTAAGTTACTAAAACTGACTCTTAATGTATACAGATTCAAAACATCTTGTATATAAAATATTTTGTGTCTTGTTGTCTATTTGTAGGTCTATAAGTTCTAACTGCCAACAAAATCAGACAAAGCAATGAAATGTCTTCATTTGTCACATGCTTACTTTTGGTATTTCTTAACATAAAACTTCCACACATTTTAACAGACAAGCCAAAGAATGTCTCAGTGTCTATCAGTCCTGGGGAAATAGTGGAGGGCAATTCTTTGACTCTGACCTGCAGCAGTGATGCCAACCCACCAGTGCACACCTACACCTGGTATATGAGGACTGGAGCTGAATCTCTTATCAGGGGGACAGGTGACAGCATCAGCTTCAATGTGACCTCTGATTCCACTGGACTGTACTACTGTGAGGCAGAGAATGAAGTTGGCTCTCAGAACTCTACTGGAGTTGCAGTTCCTACAGAGGGTCAGTGTCGTGTAGTTTTATGAGAATACTAAAATGTATCTCTGCCTCTTAAAATCCTACTGTTTGTTTACAATATTTTGGTGAACATGTGATTTAATGCTAGTGTTGATGATTAGAAGTAGGAGGATTGAAACAGCTGTGATTGTTGTCTCATCTTGCCACATGATGGCATTCAGAATATAAAGCCAGTTAGCTCTGCCTACAGAGTATCATTTTGATAATGTTGCATGTATTTACTGTTTCATTATCAAGTCTTTCATTTTCCCCTAGAAGTGGCTGGCATCATCCTGTTTGCTATTATCACAATAATCATCATTCTTGCTGTCCTGCTGTTACTTGGAATTGTGTATATGAGGTGATTCAGTGAAGTTTGCTTCCTCTGAAATAATTTTGTGTAAAGACAGGCATGCCATGTATATTGCTAACTGCATATTATTTCTATATATGGATACATATACGTTTTCCTCTGTAACATCAACTAAACATTCATATGTCCCATCTGCAAAACAGAAAGCGGAATGCTGAGATTACTGCAGATACAAGGGGCACAATTACTGACATACAGGTGAGGAGCTTGGTGCTCAGAATCTTTAGCTGTAGTCTGTGCAATGATTACACATGTACATATCTCGCCATGGAAATATCTGGCACCAGCCAAGCCTAGATAACCTTCGGAACTCTTGCACCTGAAATCAGAGTTGTATATCATTGCGTCTTATTGTCTCTTCACCTCTGCATAATTCATGATGTAATCTGTTCTCTTTCCCGATCAGAATGACTCAGGTCTTGTGTACAGCACCGTCACAGCAAGGGCCACGACCTCTGACCCCGCACAGAGAGTGCCCACACCTGATCAAAACGATGTTCAGTATGCCAGCCTTCGCTCCAAAATAATTTTGTGAAAAAATGTTCTGCCATGTATATTGCTAACTGCATATTATTTCTTATACATTTTTATTCATTATATATATTGAATACATATAACTTTCTCTCTTTGGCCTACTCTGGCAGGGCAATGCTGAATGTTCATCCCTAAACTGTAGTTTAATTCTCTGAGCACTGACAGCAGATTTTATGAAGCTTACTGTTTCTTTATTCAGTAAACATGAAGGAGCTGTGAGAAACGCCAGAGTAAACCAAAGGGTAATAAGAAGCTTTTAAAATCCATCAAATAAACAGTCAAAATGCTGCATGCTTGGTGACAGTGAATTGGTCAAGTTTAAGAATCATCTCTTTCTACCAATATTTTCATAGGCTGTCTATTCTGATACCCATGATGATACATACACAGCTCTCAACCCCAGGAGCACATCCTCTGAGTATGACACTCTGTAGGTAAGTCATCCTAGACGGATGTTATCAGCCTTATCATGTATGTTAGTTAAATCAGTGATAGAACTGCCATATATAAAACCTTAACCATCACCTATCAAAGTGTTCAGTCATGACATTGACAATGTCTTCTGTGTGGTAACATATTTAGGCCCCAGTGTATGAGACTCTGCAGAGAAGAGAGACGCCCCAGTCAGAGATGGAGCTGAAGGATCTCGGGATGAGATGCCAACACCAACCATGACTTCTGGACTCTCCATCTCATACTTACTGCTGCCACAGTCTTACGTTATTAAGGGATCTTATTATCAGTGCTAACTCTTCCCTTGTTTCCCATGCTAGGGACATTTAAGGTTTCTCCATTGGTGTAGGTTTCTATGACTCTCGTCATCATTTAGCACCAGTCAACCTATGATCTAATCAACTTTCTATTGCTTTGGGTAATGTATGCATTGTGGAAGTTACATGTCTGTGTATTTTTCTTTTAACTTACACACCCTTAGTTTACCCACGTGGCTTACTTTAAAATGTGGAGTACCTGCGTTATTCATCAGGAGCTGTGATGTCACTGCGTCTGGATTCTTATTTGATTTTCTTTCTTTAATGTATATGAGGTTTGTCACAATTCAATGTTTTGGATAATTGTGATGTTGATGTATTTGATATTCTGTTTTTGTATTTGATTCTATTTATTGTTCCTTGTTTTGCTTTTTATATGAGTGCTTAATGTTTATTTTTCTGTATCTTAATAAAACAAGACTGTTGTTGGCATAATGTTGTAAATGTACTTTGTTGAGGGGCGAGTGGTCTTTATTTTTATGGGGTCTTTAAGGGGGTGGATTAAACTTGTGTACAGATCAAATTAAATACATTTCTTCAACATTCATTAGTGCTGGGCAGGGGTTCCACATCTATTTACTGTATCATCTGAGAGGATGTAGTTGTCTAATGGTCTGTAGTACGACAGACTAGTTTGAGAGAGTAGAAGAAAAACAGAAACACAAAAAAACGCCTCTTGGTTAAATGGAAACAGGACACCAGTATGTGGTTGAAACCAGATATCTGCAGGGCTAAACATACGAACAGGGCGCACAACCCTCAACTAAGACATTAGTTCTCTTAAGACATTAGTTAAGAATTACTGTCAATTCATAGAATATTAAGTAATAAAAGGTATGAGATATGCAATCTATTTACCATTTTTTCAGTTTTAGTCCAAAGATAATCCATGCTTTATCAGGTCACTACTTTGGTGTTTTTTCAATATGTTTGGTTTGATGTTATTTCACTTAAATGTAGCTTTGTGGACAAACATGGCACATGGTCAAGTCTCAAGTGAGTGTTTGACATCCACCAATAAAGGGGGAAAGAGGTTAGTTAAGTAAACTGCTCCAGGAGACCAAAGTTCATGTAAGTAGGTTAAGGTCACTAATGTGAATTAGAGTTTGGCCTTGTCTTTAGCCATAGTCAGTTCATACCAAATTGTCACACTATTTTTGTGTTGATTAAAAACTCTTGATAATTCTGTGCACTATCATTTACAAAAATAGCCTGAATTTGTTCTCATGAAATGAACCATGCTTTTGTTACGTTTCAGTTTTTGTTCTGTTGCTGTGGTTGTGTCCCCTGCACCACTAGTCAGCCTCACCAAACCTCATGTCACGGGGGTGAAGAGTTCATTCTATCAGACGTCAACTGCACTAACCTCGGCCCTAATAGAAATACACTGAGTACGTGGTGCAGTGCAGTCATACGTCCTTGTCAGTCTTTTTGTCAAGGTTGCCGTCAGTGAGAATTTGGCAGACGTCCCTCCGTTAGAAGGTAGGTGCCTATCCGTTCATGCATGGTCATAACTATGACAGTGATGCCTTTATTTTAGAGACACTAATTTCACCATGAATTCCTATGTTGGCATGTTTGTTTCTGCACAGATAGAAACCCATGTCATTTTTCTACCCTAAACTCTTTGCCCTCTCTGTTTATTCAACTTTGGAAGGACAAATAATAGCATTTCATGTAGATTGTCAGACTGTTGCAGAGCATTTTGAAGGAAAATATCTATTTACTTTGTTACCATTAATTTTCCTCTTAAAGAAAGAGTTTTTTTTTTTCATACATTTTGCATTTAGTTCTTTTGTCTTTACTGCATTAAAGTAAATGTGTCATTTACTGTCCTGCAAACATGCAGGCTAGACTTTTCTCTATTCTTACTGAAGTCCAGTGTGTTGTAGTTGCGTCCACCTTTTCTGATATGAGTGTTAAAGTTACACTGAACGCTACTGAAACTAGTTAAGACAGAATAAGCACATCCTGTGAGCAACCTAAACTCTTTAAGATCCTTTCTGATAATAATTTATCCTCATTAATCAAAAAATCATTACATTTCCTGAACTCTGCCTTGAAATGCAATAATGTAGTATGTGTTGATATTCTATTGCAGGGAAAGTGAGAAATGTGTTTTAAAAGCATGCTCATGTTGACTGCAATATTTCTCCTGAGGCTGCCAGGTACAGTGGACATAATGTAATACTTCCAAGATATGCTAGGATTATATGGCCTATAAACCATGAATGTATACTATTATTTGAAATCACATCATAAGGTATATTAACAGTGTCATTTGAAATCATGTACCTTAAGATATATTAACTGTGTTATTTTAACATATTTATTTGACACTCCCAAACTCCCCACACACGGGCATCAGAATTTATGATTACCATACCTGATCAGTGCCAGGAAAATACTCTTCTCAAAGCTGTCTGCATTTAAATCTTTTATCCAAATTGACTCTTCAATGTGACTGTGTTTCAGGTGTTCAGTGTGGAAGGAGTGTGACCTACTCCTCCACACGAGTCTGTGGCCTTAAAGGGGCATCAGTGGTCCTGCCCTGCACATATTACTATCCTTGGGGTCGTATATATATGGGAGGAGAGTGGTATGAAGAGAAAAGAGGGAGAGTCATAAAACACAGTAACTCTGATTATCCTGACTGCAATCTGACAATAGACACATTTTCAGATAAGCACTCTGATGTTTATCACTTTCGGTTTTACACAGACCATCACAGGGGATGGAAAAAAGGCAGATCTGGTGTTTCAGTCTCCGCTACACGTAATGATGAACATATGCAATTTACAATTTGTTTTATTTTTTCTGATCATAATGGAAATGGAAATGATAGTCAAGGTTGAAGCCACAATGCCTTCTCACCTCTCTTCTCAGACCTGCAGGTGAAGGAGGGTGCTGTTGTAGGGAAACAGACTCAGACTGAACTGACCTGCAACACCTCCTGCAGCTTGAGCTCTAACACTCAGTATGTCTGGTACAAGAATGGACAGCCTCTACAAGACAAAACCACAGCCTCTATACTACTAGACTCAAGCAGACCCTTTGAACAGAACAGTTACTCCTGTGCTGTGAGAGGTTACGAGACTCACTGTTCCCCTGCAGTGTGTGAGTAGGGATGTAAAGAAATACTTAGATCTGAAGTTAACTTTTATTCAGATTCGGCAGAAAACTTTTTTATATATATATATATATATACAGATAACCACATAAAAGCCTTTCATAATGCTAATCATAATTTGCATGTGTACGCTGATAGATATGGTGTTTAATACTCATATTTTACATCTGGCTGTAGGTGCTCCATCTAAACAGTGTTGGGTTGTGATCTACTTATCTAACTGTGTATTGAATGGTTCATCGGTGGATATTTCCTGCACTTACAAATATCCCAGAGATCACCACATCAGCACAACCTTCTGGTTTAACAAGAAGAAATCAAGCCGTCTCCCAGTAGATCTAAGTTTGGATAAAGACTATCAAAACCACACAGAGTATGTTGGGAATAAAGAGAATAGTTGTACTCTGAGATTGAAAGACATGAGAGAGAGTCACTCTGGAGAATATGCCTTCAGCTTTACAACAGAACAGGGGGAGAGTTACTCTGGATTACCTGGAATCAACATCTCTGTTACAGGTAGGCCCTTTAACTATTGATAATGACATTTGTGTACACGTAGCACTGTGTTCCCCTACACATGATATATCCTCCAGTTCTGCAGGTGTTGATAACTCCTGAAGCAGTGAAAGAGGGAGAGAAAGTGACACTCACCTGTAATACAACCTGTATTCTGAGTAACAACCCCGCCTTCATCTGGTACAAGAACGGACAACCTGTGACCTTCAAACACACAACCAGAGACAACAGGCTGCATCTAAACCCAGTCAGCAGTGAGGATGTGGGCAGTTACTCCTGTGCTGTTAGAAGACACGAGAGTCTCTTCTCCACTGATGTGTTTCTCAAAGTCCAATGTAAGTTACTACAACTGACTGTAAATGTGTAAAGATGGGTACAAATGCGGTTCAATACTTATTGCATATAAAATATTGTCTTGTTGTCTATTTGTAGGTCTATAAGTTCTAACTGCTACCAAAATCAGACACATCAATGAACTGTTATCATTTGTCACATACTTGCTTTTGATGTTTATTAAAGTAACAGTATGCAACAATTGTACCTTAAAATAACAGCTTGAAAAAAATTGTGCCGCTACAATGACTTTTAATATGGCGATTTGCGCCTCCGCCATTGCCATCGGGGGTCTGTGGGGAAATAACTCCGCTATGTAGGATTCTGAGGCCGCCCGATCTGGGGGCGGATGTACTTCGACCTGCTTTCTGGCAGTGATTACGCAATGTCATATAGTGCCAGTCCACGCTCGCAGCTACAGTATAAACGAGAAGCCAGCGAAGTCTCATCAGTATTCATCATGGAGAACGCACCAAAGAAACAGAAGAAGACGATGTCTGATGAAGCAAAGAAGAGAAAAAGAGAGGCCGACAGAGCAAGAGATCGGACTAGGGTCACAATCGGAACAGCTTTTACTCGTTGGAGAGAGCTGAAAGACACATTTGGATACAAGTTCGATTCACAGCTAGCCATTTTTCTGCTGGATTAGTAAGTAGTTTGTACTGTCTCTTGCTTGATGTTTGACTGTGTTATCAAAGTTGTTGACTCGCTAGTTTTGTCATACTCGAGGAAAGCACATTCCAATAGGTTTTGCTAGGCTTTAGGGTGACCAGATTTTAGTTTTCTAAAAAAGAGGACTTCGTCGCTGGGGGAGGGTGCGGGGTCCAGCATGCTAAACACTAGCATACCCTGCCTTCTCCCCTGCGACGAAGTGTCCTCTTTTCACAAACTCAAATATGGTCACCCTATTATAACACTTTTGGACATTGATGCTAGGTTTACGTCCTCTTTTTTTGTCCAGGTAAAGAGGACTTGTCCGCCCGGGTAAAATAGGACGTCCTGGTCACCCTAGCTTAGCCGCTATCAAGACATCTCGTTAGCGATATCAGACATCTTGTTATATAACACGCTTGGACAATGATGCTAGTAATAATCGAGTAGCTAGTAATAACGTCGTATACACTTCTTTGTAATGTTATTGTGATCGCTATCTGGCTAACTTGCCACCCAAGCTCCACTAGTCTCAGGATATTCCAGATATTTCCAAGGAATTTAGCGATAGTTGACTTTGTCTGTTAGCATTCCCTTACAGCCAGTTGGTCTGTGGTTCATGTTTCGTTAGCTTAGTATGCTACTTGTGTGTTACCTGACTTGAATGCCGTGATTTGTGAACATATATAAAGATGTAGCGGCAAACATACTGAATTGGTTCTTTCTATCAAAAGCGGTAGGGAATGTCTACTCCCAGCAAGGGACATGCACAGCCACCACCGCCGCCTGTATCTAGTATTTCAGAAGAGTCCGACCGAGATGGGTATGTATCTTAGAACTGCGTTTCTAAACCAGCCATGCAGGACATTGTAAGTTGTGACTGACTTATTGATCTTTTGAATCAGGGACAAATAATTCGCTATGCAAGGTGTTCAACCGTTGGGCAAAGAAACCGAAGCGATTGGTGTGCTAGAATCTAGGTGAGTTCGTCTTACAACTGCGACCGTAATGCATTGTTTTGTTGATGAATATATTTATTTAGATTCGTTTTTATATTCACAGCATGCACTCCTTGAGCATTGCTGAAGAGCAGCAGCATGACTCTCTGGATGAGGAGGAGGCGAATTATATGAGGAATAGCATGTAAGTCTTGCACATGAAACCATCTTAGTTCGTGTTCTTTTGTGCTTCAAGTTTATGGTGTTGTGGGTGTGTGTGTTTTGTAATCATTTTTATTTACAGTATTGACATGGATGATTGCTGGGAGGATCCTAATCAGAAGGGCTTGGAAGAAGATTGGGACAGCTCTGATGAAGACTATAGTCCTTTTCTTCATCTACGGTATGTTTCAGTTTCTAGTTGCATTTCAGGTTGAACTACTGCTATGTTGAAGGGTGCAATCAGAAATATTTTGGTTTTTCAGGAGAAGACAACGTTTTAGGAGAACATGATGCAGTTGTTCCTTTTTGATCTTCAAATTGATTCTATGTACATATCTTGCTGCTTTGCAGTGCCCCAGCTATGACGGCCAACATCAACCAACTCCTGGAGATAAGCATGGATAAAGCCGTGCTTGATGTGGCAACACCCAATCCTCCAGGTGAGGACATACAAGAAACTCCAGAACAACAAAAAGTTTCAGGTATGCCCCTATAGTTATGCAAATGCTAGTATTTGTCATACATTTGCACATACACACAAGCACTTATGATCATATTTCAGAACTTTTTTTGTCTGTCTTGTAGAACCATTACCAATACAATAATTGTATAACTCTGGGTGATTTTCCATGTTTGTTTTGTGTGCAAAATCAGCTGCTTAGGCCTGACTGCTAAGCACATTATAATTGAAATTGAAATGGAAGCTCATCTGATACTTTTCCTGGAGTAGCATCTAGTGGTGAGAAGTGTGTCACTGACTGGGCCTTTTGGGTTATGTATGTGTTTTTCAGGACAACTTCAGATTTGGAGAATTTCTAAAACCACATACTCATGTATGCAGGAAAGCGGTTTGCCTACAGCCCCCCTGTTTACAAAACCCAGACATTGCTTGCAGCAATCGATTACAACTATCACAACCACCGCATTCCTGCACGTGGCAAGGATGGACACCGAATGTAAGCTTTGCTATAACAGTAGTGTACTACCAAAAATAATTCATTAGTTCTTACCTAAACAGTTGTGGAATTGTGCAATTACTTTACTAGGTGCAGACAGTACTTCAACAAGAAGTCCGAGCACTGGAATGTATATGTGTTGAAGGAGAGCAAAGGCTACCATTACATTCCAGACCTGCAGAAGGCCATCCTTGCTGAGAGGCTGGGAAGTGGAATGGGCCTTCCCAGAATACAGGGTCTAAGGCCTGATGATCCCAGGCGCTTGGGTTTGTTTGCCGCAACGCAGCCTCCATCCACATTTGAACTTGTCACGGCTCAGGTTTCACGGGGAGAGGTTGGTGCCCAAAGTGAATTCCATTCTTTCATAGCTGTGTATGTAAATAATTTGCAAATAATTCAAGAGTCGTAAAAAGAAATATTTTTTTATTTATATGTAAATAAAAAACAATGAACATCAAACTGTACATGTTTTGACATTGAACATAAATAACAAAACTATTTACACCAAACGGTGCACCCTGAAGCCAACATATTGACCCAAGGGGTCAGGAAATGCAGTTCTTATCTTCCAAACGCAGCAGCTCGGAATAATAACCCTATTGCCTTCACCCAAGCGGCCATGCTGCCACAGTACAAATTGGCAGTATGCCGCATGTCTGTACGGTCACTGCTCCACCCCTGGTTCCTGTTCGTCATCAACAGCAAACACATCGTTCCATGCAGCCCATGCCAGCCGTAAAACGCCCGGGTCAAGAACATATAACTGCATATGTGCCATGCTGCTAACGGAGTTTTCAGGGGCCTGGCGGCAGCAGAGCCTTTCTTGGTCTGTTGTCATCTCCCTGCAATTACTGCAGGTGCACCAATGTAAAGGTCCCTACCTGTCTCTACCTCAGAAGAGGCAGATGTTGACAATGACGTCGATTCCTGCAATAAAACCATAGAAAAAAACTTGTTGACATCCAAACCTCATACACCATTAGCCATGCATGAATTATCCTTTCGAATTTAGCTAATACAGTGTTATAATAAACTGTTTCTACTGTCTTTGACGTTAGCTATTGTGATCTGTCCTATGTCGATAAAACAACGAAAATTGATGTATTGTGATGTACATCCCTGCCTCTGTAATTAATGAAAGAATAGGCTGTAGCCTTATCAGTGTCATCCCTGTCTCACGGAGATTTGTAGTTTTAGTTAGGGTGACCAGATTTTAGTTTGTGAAAAAGAGGACACTTCGTTGCGGGGGAGGGGTAGTGTATAGCCCTCCCCCGCGACGAAATTTACCAAAGGCTCAGAATGATCGTATTTAGAGGATAATTATCGTACATCTGCCAGCACTGACAAGGCTATCGACCATTGACAGTTCTCTCTACAGTCAGAGCTCGCGCAAGAAGGTAGAACGTAAGGGAAATACCCTTTCCAAACCTTGTAAGGGCGTAATAACTAGTTTGTGAAAGACCCAGATAAACACAGATATCCGACAAGGCAAAATCCCGGACGTTTTTGGAATCCCTGCTGGACGCATTTTTTAGGTCTCGAAAGAGGACCTGTCCGGGTAAGAGAGCACGTCTGGTCACCCTATTTTAGTAGATGCCAAAAGTCATCGACCGGTCTCAGACTAGCATGCAAATCAGTGTCTCACACGCCAAGGATTTCACACGTTAGTCTTAGTCAATCACACGCAAGGTAAGCTTTAGAAGTTTTACAACCTTGGAAACCTAACTTCGCTAGCTTGTAATGAATTACATGTTCCAATGTAAATTATGAATATGTAGCGTTTTGGTGTTGTCAACTATATTGTATTCGATCACACAATGTATAGGCTGAAAAACGCGATCGGTATTTCATCTAAACTAAATGTTGTCATTCTTTTAGTTATGTTAGCATTCATCTCCGATATCACAATGAATAAAACTATGCAGTCATATTTATGTAAAATCTTTGAATATTCTTACCTTATCGGTTGACATAATTTGTTGGTTTCTGACTTCGTCTGGTCATCAATACAAGTGTATGCGAGGCTGCATCTATCGTAACTGGGTATTTACGACACTGAAGTAAACGTTAAATACCTCCAAACCTTAAGGGGGAGCTCCAAGGGAAAAACTCCTTAATGCTGCTTTAAGGGGGAGCTCCAAGGGAAAAACTCCTTAATGCTGCTTTAAGATAAAACTTGCACACATTTTAACAGACAAACCAAAGAATGTCTCAGTGTCTATCAGTCCTGGGGAAATAGTGGAGGGCAGTCCTGTGACTCTGACCTGCAGCAGTGATGCCAACCCACCCGTGCACAACTACACCTGGTATATGAGGACTGGAGCTGAATCTCTTATTAGGGGCACAGGTGACAGCATCAGCTTCAATGTGACCTCTGATTCCAGTGGACTTTACTACTGTGAGGCAGAGAATGAAGTTGGCTCTCAGACCTCTACTGGAGTTGCAGTTCCTATAGAAGGTCAGTGTTGTGTAGTTTTATGAAAACACTAAAATGTATCTCTGCCTGTTAAAATTCAGCTGTTTCTTTACAAAACTCTAGTGAACATGTGATTTAATGCTTGTGTTGATGATTAGAGGGAGGTTTAAAACAGCTGTTCTCATCATCTTGCAGCATTATGACATTCCTGTAAATCCAGTAAACTTTTCCTGCAAATCACTTACAGCGCTGTTGATAATGTACTTACTGTTTAATTGTCAAGACTTTCATTTTCCCTTAGAAGTGGCTGGAATAATCCTGCCAGCTATTATCACCATGATAATCATTCTTGCTGTCCTGCTGTTACTTGGATTTGTGTGCTTGAGGTGATTCACTGAAGTTTGCTTTCTCAGAAATAATAACAGGCATTATATTGCTAACTTCACATTATGTCTTTATATGAATACATATGAGCTTACCTCTCTAACATCAACTAAACATGCATATGTCCCATCTGCAAAACAGCAAGAAGAATTCTGAAATTACTGCAGATAGGGACACAATTACTGACATGCAGGTGAGGAACTTCGTGCTCAAAGTCTTTAGCTGTAGTCTGCTGTGCAATGATTACACATGAACATATCTCCCCATGTGAAATATCTGGCACCAGCCAAGTCTAAATAACCTTAGGAACCCTTGCAACTGAAATCAGAATTCATGATGTAATCTGTTCTTTTTCCCAATCAGAACGACTCAGATCCCGTGTACAGCACTGTCACAGCAAGGGCCACAACCTCTGGCCTTGCACAGAGAGTGTCCACACCTGATCAAAATTACGTTCAGTATGCCAGCATTCGGATCAATCGCTCCAAAACACAGGAAGTACCTCTATACGCCACCGTCCAAAAGCCTCAAACCTCCACGCAGGACGATGATGTTATCTACTCATCAGTCCAGTTTCTCAGAGGAAGGGCTGCCACCAGGTGGGCATGTCTGCTGATTACAACAAATCATGCAGTTTCTAATCCATCAACAGCCACTGCATGGCACCTTATGTTCTCAGGCTAGGGGATGTTAATAGTGTAGTGTTTCTCAGAAGTATTCATTCCCAAGCATCCCTAACATTGCCCAGAATCCAGCATTTAAACTCAGTCGATTCTGTGCACCAGTTGCTCACAGACAAATGCAATATTGCTGGTCATGTTGACATGCTACATTTACATTTAGCCATTTAGCAGACGCTTTTGTCCAAAGCGACGTACAAAGGAGAGAACAGTCAAGCTAAGAGCAATAAAAACCTGGTGTAACAATAAATACTACTTTACATAAGAAATAGAAAAACGACATAGAAAGAAAAAAAAGTGCAGGAATGTAACTGCTGAAGTGCAAGTTAAGCACTAGTCAAGGTGCCAGTTAGGAAGGGAGGTGCTCTCTGAAGAGTTGGGTCTTCAAAAGCTTCTTGAAGGTAGAGAGGGACGCCCCTGCTCTAGAAGTACTAGGCAGTTCGTTCCACCAACGTGGAACTACAACTGAGAATAGTCTGGATTGCCGTGCTTGCACAGACGGCAGTGCCAAATGACGCTCACTAGATGAGCGCAGCGTCCTGGGTGTAACATTTGCCCTTACAAGAGCATTTAGGTAGGTGGGAGCAGAACCAGCAAGCACTCTGTAGGCAAGCATAAGTGACTTGAACTTAATGCGAGCAGCTACCGGCAGCCAGTGGAGCTCAATGAGTAGTGGGGTGACGTGTGCCCTTTTCGGTTGGTTGAACACCAGACGCGCCGCCGCGTTCTGGATCATCTGTAGTGGTTTCACCACGCAAGCCGGCAGGCATGTTAGGAGGGCGTTGCAGTAGTCAAGGCGGGAACTTACCAAGGTTTGCACCAGCAGCTGGGTGGCATACTGGGTTAGGTACGGCCTGATTTTGCGGATGTTGTATAGCGCAAAGCGGCACGACCTGGAGACAGAGGCGATGTGGGCCGTGAAGGTCAGTTAGTCATCAATAATGACCCCGAGGTTTCTTGCTGTTTTGGATGGAACAAGAGATAAAGAGCCAATATTGATATTGATGTTGTGGTGGGTGACCTGTTTGGCTGGGAAGACCATCAGTTCCGTTTTGGCCAGGTTCAGCTGAAGGTGGTGATTTTTCATCCATGTGGATATATCAGCAAGACAGTCTGAGATCCGCGCTTAGACAGTGGTGTCCTCAGGAGGGAAAGACAGAAACAGTTGAGTATCATCGGCATAACAGTGATAGGAAAAACCATGTGAGCGGATGATAGGTCCCAACGAGGTGGTGTAAATGGCAAAGAGAAGTGGTCCCATCACCGAGCCTTGGGGCACCCCAGTGGTGAGGCGGTGAGGTACAGACAGCTGACCTTGCCATGACACGTTGAACGAGCGCCCAGTGAGGTACGATTCAAACCAGGAGTGTGCCTTGCCAGAAAGCCCATACTTGACAGTATGGACAGAAGGGTGCAGTGGTTGACTGTATCAAACGCAGCCGATAAGTCAAGCAGGACGAGAGCCGAGGATTGAGCTGCTGCTCTAGCTGTTTTTAGCTGCTAGCTGTCTTAATGCTCAGAAGCGAAATTGCAGAAATGCAGTCACCTCAGATATCATACTGAAAATGTTGCTGCTTTCAATTACAATCTAACCCTTATTCCTCAGACTAGAGGTGTAACAGTAAGTACTGCATGCTTTTGTGTGTTTACAGGGCTGAGATTGACGTGATCTACAGTGCAGTCATCAAACCCTGACAGGCCCGTGAAACAGCAGACCAGAATTACCCTCAAGATATCAAAGCTGTCCATCAGAACAAGATATTTTCAGTATTTTACAAGAAATCCTTTTTAAGTATTACCTTTGGTGTGAAATTTGTTAGTGTAACTTTCTATGTTTCTATGTTGTTACTGCCATAAAGCCATATAGCGTTGCATTTTGTCTTTTTTACAATATTCATTCAGAATCGCTTTAAATATTCCATATTAGTAAATCATGACTTTGAATTTTATGTTTTATTTTAAATATACAATTAGTGTGAACAGGTAGGTGGTAAAACCTGCTAGGCTCTAGGCCTGCCGCACCTCCACCGGTGCCCTTTGGGCTAGCTGCGGGGTCGTCAGCCAGGGACCACCTTTCACAGATGTTTCACCCCTTATCCCGGAACATCTCCTGGTGGCGGGGCAGTGAACAGGGACGTCTCCCAGTCACCCCCCGCAGCTAGCCTTTCTCAGGAGTTGCTCGCTCCCCATGCCTTGTCCCGCCTCCTTAACCAAAGCCAAAAACTTGCCTTCTCTGCTTCCTCAGACAGCTCTCTGGTGGCTTTGTGTAGCTCCTTGCCCCTCAGCCCTAGCTCTTTAAGTAGGCGAGTCATTGAGCTTCCCACAAACCCCCTCGTGCCAACCTCCACTGGAAAGAGTCGTGTACTCCAACCGCTCTCCCTGCACTCCGCAACCAGGTCAGAGTACTTTGCCCTCTTCCTTTCGTGGGCTCCCTCCATCCCCTCCTCCCATGGCACCGTCAGCTCCACAAGCAGCGCAGATCTCTCCGTCCTGGCCCACAGCACCACATCTGGCCTCAGTGTGGTGCTGCAGATCTCCCCTGGGAAGTGGAGCTGCCTGCCCAAGTCCACCTCCATTCTCCATTCCACTCCTGGCAACAAAAGGGTGGATGCTGGTCTCCTTCTGACAGTGTCCCCCTTTTCCCCTTCCCTAAGGAAATGGGTCCTCTGCTGGCTCCCCGGCTGCCTCCCAGCGCTTGCCTCTTGCCTTTTCCTCTCCACTACCTCTGCCAGTTTCCTCAGCACCTGATCGTGCCGGCATCAGATACAGATACAGATACAGATATAAGATATTCCTTAGATGTTGGATATTCCATAAATTCCTCACTGATCCCCCTATTACATGTTACATTGAGAACCTCATCTCACATTGAAGAAGAGAGGATAAGTAAATGTCATAGATGAAAGCAACTTTATTTTCTAAAATATGTACAGAATCTGAACCAATGGGTTTAAAAACAACATTTACATAATACCTTATAGCTGAGAACTCAGAAACTGAGAGACATTGACATGGACACAAACAGTTACTATTTTTGAAAGCATGAAGAAAGAACTTAGAAATTGAATGACATTTACATGGAACTGGAACACAAACTGTGTTGGAATGAAGAAGAACTTTACACACTGATACGATATTGATGATTATTTTACTCCATGCATTGCTCTTGCTGCTTGTTTTTATTGATTTTATGTAAAGCACTTTGAACTGTAACTCTTGTGTGAAGTGTGATAAATAAAGTCTTACTTACTTACTTACTTACACTCTAAGATTAGCATTATTGGTATTTTGTTTAACAACCTTGCATTTCATTGCCTAGTCATACTGAATGATCAACTGGAGAATGTCATTGTTCCATACATACAATTGCTCAAGTGAAAATGAAAGTAACATTTTCCTTATAGAAGACAGATGTTTAACATTGTATACATTCAAGACGTTAACAGGGCTTGATTGCTGTGTAGAAACCTTACCTGAAAAATGTAGAGCTATATTCTAACCCTCCATCAGTGTGATGGAGGCTGATGATTTTAGAAAGAAAAACTTTTCATGTAGGTGCCTGATGTGCTTGTATACCAACCTGTACTGAGTGAACATTAGTACTGTTGAGAGAATACATAAAACAGATTATACCTGTTTCCAGAACTACATTTTCCATGATGCACTGCATGCACATTGACACCCTTAGAGACACTGACCAGAAATACCTGCCGCATGCGACATGGCAAGCACTGCTCCCCCTTGTGGAAGTAGCAGCCCATCACAAGTCAGCTCTATTTAATAGCTTTTTAGGGGAGGCAGTCATAGCTGTAAGGCTCGACACTAACAGGTTTGTGTTTAGTGAAATGGAGGTGAATTTGCACGCTAGCAAACTTGGTTGCAGGAGACCTGACCTTTTGTTCTGACCTTTGACCCTCTTGCATTCCCAGGCACAGATGGACATTGGCTACGCAGCTGATGTGTAGTGTTCCTCAAGTTGCCTATGTTTCCAGAACTACATTTCCCTCAATGCACTGTGTACACATTGCCACACATTTCCACCATAAAATTCACTGACCAGTGTTGTGTGTGGTTTTGTTCCACAGGTGGACACCGGATACGGTATTTCCCTCTGACTTCACCAGTAGGTATGAAATTACTTTTAACACAGGAGTGTAGCTGTCCAACCAAGCCTGTAGCTTTCTGTATTAATGGCTTTCTCAAAGCTGCTCTTGCTCATAGCTTCTGTGGCGTATAACATCACTCAAATCCACTTCTGGTCAGGAAGTACACCTCTTTGTGCTTCTTGGATGGCGTGAAGAGGCTGATGTGTGGTTTGTAGCAGCCAATTCATAGTTTTCACGTGACGTCAGAATGACCAGCTGAAGGGCAAAAAACACATTCCACACCTGTCTTAACACTGGAGTTTATACAGGAACCGACCACCTTTCATTCAATATAATTTAATATCTCCGCTTTAACATTGTCTGACTTAGGTAGTAAAATGCTAGACAGTTGTTGCTCGGTTGGCTGTTCAAATCAGCGAGGAGACAAGCCCGGATTTTGTTTTTTATCGCATTTAAAACCCGCCCACATTGCTACCAGTTGATTGTAGACGTCTTCTGGGTCAATTTTTCTCGGACACACAGGAAAGCAGCCATACTTTTGGGGCTGGCAATAAAAGCAGTCACCCTGTTCTGGTCGCCTCATTTATCAGAATAACTACCTAAAACAGGAATAGATCAAGTAATAAAGTCAAGAAACAAAGCATCAACACAATTCAAATTGGGATTACCCGGTTTCTTCTCTGAGATTGCGACAAGTACCTAAGCAAGTAGGCTAGGCTAGTGTATTTTGTCATCCAACTGGTAATACTACAATGCCAGTAGAAAATATATGGGAAGATAATTTAAGTTGTCATTCGCCAGACCAGGTGTTCGTACTTGTTTAAACCAGAAAATTGTGTCAAATGATAAAGAACAGCGTTGGGTAGGCTAAAGGCTGCTAGCTAACAGCAGGTAGCTCGTAGCTAACAGCAGGTAGTTCGTAGCTAACAGCAGGTATCTCGCTAGCTGGTAGCTAGCTATTAAATGGCACTCATCTTTGCTCTGATTATGAAGATGTTTTTTGTTTTCACCTTCCAGACGACAGCGTTGTGAACCCATCCTCTTCTGAAAATTAAATAACTATCTGTGCTTTTGTAGGCTTTCAGTTTTTGAGATGTGTAGGGGGATGGATTTTCTATTAGATAGATGTAAATATCTCCACACTGGAGCTCTGGCAGGGACTTTGTCGAGGTTAAAGAAATAAAAATGTCAGCGGGTGCAGTACATGGATCAAACATTTAATTTTTTTCTAAATATCTCTGTCTGGCTATAGTGGTATTGTCTGTGGTTGATGGCGATCGTAGTTGAGTAGGCGGCACTGCTCGAAGTTGTCCACTGTTTAACGCTATTTCGCTGTTCTTTTTGCCCGTCAGCTACCTATTGTAGTCACGTGACTGAAAACTATGAATAGCAGCACAGTGGAATGTTCCGGCGCCAGTGTTGTGGACCGAGGAGCCTTTGTCTAATAATGTTTCCATTCGTGTCCCAGATGCGTGAAGATGACAGAGAGATGAGAAGAGCATGGAGAGAGGGATCTGCTGAACGAGGGAGGAAGCGTGAGGATGGAATGGAAGAAACGCGCCATTCCTCATCTTCACTGCTGTCACACGACTCTGATGTGACGCTCTGTTCTGTTCTGTTCTGTTCTGCGCTGCGCATGCACACAGACGCACACATGCACACACACTCTCTCACATAACAGACCATCATTTTAACATTGTCAAACCCACATACTCACATACTGTAATCGGCACTTTCACACAAACAACCAATTAGCCACTCAATCAATGAACCAGTCAATTCATCAATTCCTCAATTAAATAACATCTGCATGTAAGTTGTTAGTCTACTTATCTTGTGTTCTCACCTTTTCTGTGCTGCACAGCATGGCCTCTCTGGCTGCACAGCACCTTAACCATGAAGTGAGAAACAGACAGTTTCTCAGGACCCTCTGTGCATCAACCACATTCACACTCTCTAACAGTCTGCTGGCGTGAACAAGTCTATACTTACTGAGGATTTTTCAGGTTTGTAATTTGGTTAGAGAGAGAGATTCTGAATCTGAACTCATAACGTACATTCACTTTGCACTACTTCCAGAAAAATATTGCATCCTGGCACCCAATGCACAAGACAGGTGGGTGATTAGACTGGGGAGAGAGTGGTGCACAGGACAGAGAGGGAGGGTAAGAGGACATAGCAACTCAAAATGTTCAAAGTGTGATCTGACAGGTGACAGACTTGCAGAAAGCCACTCTGGTGTTTATCAGTTTCGGTTTTACTCAAGCCTACAAACGAGCTGGACAACAGGCAGATCTGATGTCACTATCTCAGTCACAGGTACTGATGAATACATCAAATCTACACATTTGATTATTTTACTCTGTTTATACTGTGAGTAGATTACATTTTAGGATGATGCTTTCATGAATGCTTACCTGTCCTCTCAGACCTGCGGGTGAAGGAGGTTGCTGTTGTAGGGAAACAGAATCACACTGAACTGAACTGTCCTGCAGCACTTCCTGTGGCTTGAGCATTTTTTGTTTCATTTCATTTCCTTTGTTTCAACAGTCACATGTTTTTTTCAGTCTTTTCGTCGAAGTTGCCGGTAGTACAAATTACAGACGCCTCTCCGTTAGAAGGTAGGTGCATATCCATTCATGTTTAGTCTTAATTATGACGGTGATGCCTTTATTTAAGAGACAGTTCTTTGTTTTATTCTGATGTTTCACTAATTAAACCATTAATTCCTATGTTAGCATGTTTGTTTCTGCACAGATAGAAACCCATGTCATTTTTGTAGAGACCTTTCTACACTAAATTCTGTGCCCTCTCTGTATATTCAACTTTGGAAGGACAAATAATAGCATGTCATGTACATTATCAGACTGTTGCAGAGCAGGGTACAGGTGCCATGTTTCCTACCACTCACATATCAATTCACTTTGTAAACATTAATTTAATGTTCTGTTGTCTTAACTGCATCATAGTAAAGGTATCCTTTGCTCTCCTGTAAGCATGCATACCAGACCTTTCTCTATTCTTACTAGAGTCCAGTGTGTAGTAGTCCTTCCACCTTTTCTGATGTGAGTGTGAAAGTTACACTGAACACTACTGATACTAGTAATAGAGTAATAGTAGAGTAAGGATATCCAGTCAGCAACCTAAACTCTTTAAGATCCTCTCTGTTCTTAATGTGTCCTCGTTATTAAAAAAACATACATTTTCTAAACCCTGCCTATAAATATGTAATAATGTTTTTTGTGATGTTTTATTATTGCAGGGAAAGTGAGAAATGGGTTTTCAAAGCATGCTCACGTTGACTGCAATATTTCTCCTGAGGATGCCAGGTACAGTAGACATAATGTAATACTTCCAAGATATGATAGGATTATATGACCTATACACTATACATCGATACTATTATATGGAATCATTCTAACAGTGTTATTTTAACATATTTATTTGAAACTCCGAAACACATGGGCGTCAGAATTTATAATTACAATACCTAATCAGTGCCAGGAAAATACTCTTCTCAAAGCTGTCTGCATTTAAATATTTTATCCAAATTGACTCTTCATTGTGCCTGTGTTTCAGGTGTTCAGTGTGGAGGGAGTGTGACCTACTCCTCCACACGAGTCTGTGGCCTTGAAGGGGCATCAGTGGTCCTGCCCTGCAAAATATGACTATTCTAGGGGTGATACATATATGGAAGGAAAGTGGTATAAAGAGAAAAGATGGAGAGTCAGAGAACACAGTAACTCTGATTATCCTGACTGCAGTCTGAAAATAGACAAGATTTCAGATAAGCACTCTGGTGTTTATCACTTTCGGTTTCGCATAAACTCACGCACAATGTGGATAACAGGCGAAATATCTGGTGTTACAGTCTCCGTTACACGTAATGATGAACATATACTACTTACAATTTGTTTTCTTTTTTCTGATCATAATGGAAATGATATTCAAGGTTGGGCCATATTTACTTCTAGCTTCTCTTCTCAGACCTGCAGGTGAAGGAGGGAGCTGTTGTAGGGAAACTGACTCAGACTGAACTGACCTGCAGCACCTCCTGCAGCTTGGGCTCTAACACTCAGTATGTCTGGTACAAGAATGGACAGCCTCTACAAGACAAAACCACAGCCTCTTTACCACTAGACTCAAGCAGACCCTTTGAAGAGAACAGTTACTCCTGTGCAGTGAGAGGTTATGAGGCTCACCGTTCCCCTGCAGTGTGTGAGTAGGCATGGAATGACTATTTCATGTCAATTAAAAAAAGTATACTTCTTAGATCTGATGTTCACTTTTATTCAGATTCAGAAGAAAACGTATTTTTACTCAGATAACTTGTTATATACAAATAACCACAACAATGTCTTTCTCACAATCATAATATGCATTTGTACGGTGATATTTATGGTGTTTAATACTCAAATTTTACACTTGGCCATAGGTGCTCCATCTAAACAGTGTTGGGGTGTGACCTACTTATCTCACAGCATCTGTGTATTGAATGGTTCATCAGTGGATATTTCCTGCACTTACAAATATCCCAGAGATCACCGCATCAGCACAACCTTCTGGTTTAACAAGCAGAAATCAAGCCGTCTCCCAGTAGATCTAAGTTTGGATAAAGACTATCAAAACCACACAGAGTATGTTGGCAATAAAGAGAGTAGTTGTACCCTGACACTGAAAGACATTAGAGAGAGTCACTCTGGAGAATATGCCTTCAGGTTTACAACAGAACAGGGGGGAGGGTTACTCTGGATTACCTGGAGTCAACATCTCTGTTACAGGTAGGCTCTTTAACTGTTTTGATAATGAAATGTGTGTACATGTAGCACTGTGTCCCCCTACACATAATATATCCTCCAGTTCTGCAGGTGTTGATAACTCCTGAAGCAGTGAAAGAGGGAGAGAAAGTGACACTCACCTGTAATACAACCTGTATTCTGAGTAACAACCCAACCTTCATCTGGTACAAGAACGGACAGCCTGTGAACTTAAAACACACAACCAGAGACAACAGGCTGCATCTAAACCCAGTCAGCAGTGAGGACGTGGGCAGTTACTCCTGTGCTGTCACAAGACATGAGAGTCTCTTCTCCACTGATGTGTTTCTCAAAGTCCGATGTAAGTTATTACAACTGACTGTAAATGTGTACAGATGTCTACAGATGTGGTTCAATACTTATTGCATATCAAATATTGTCTTGTTGTCTATTTGTAGGTCTATAAGTTCTAACTGCTACCAAAATTAGACACAGCAATGAAATGTTTTAATTTGTCACATGCTTGCTTTTGTTATTTATTAAGATAAAACTTGCACACATTTTAACAGACAAGCCAAAGAATGTCTCAGTGTCTATCAGTCCTGGTGAAATAGTGGAGGGCAGTTCTGTGACTCTGATCTGCAGCAGTGATGCCAAACCACCAGTGCACAACTACACCTGGTATATGAGGACTGGAGCTGAATCTTTTATTAGGGGCACAGGTGACAGCATCAGCTTCAATGTGACCTCTGATTCCAGTGGACTTTACTACTGTGAGGCAGAGAATGAAGTTGGCTCTCAGACCTCTACTGGAGTTGCAGTTCTTTCAGAAGGTCAGTGTGAAGGTTTGAAGTGTGAAGGTTTATGAGAATACTAAAATGTATCTCTGTCTGTTCAAATTCTGCTGTTTGTTTACTAAATTCTGGTGAACATGTGATTTAATTGTTGTGTTGATGATCACTTAAAGCACTGTTGATAATGTTGCATGTATTTACTGTTTCTTTATCAAGTCTTTCATTTTCCCTTAGAAGTGGTTGGCATCATCCTGCCAGCTATTATCACTATGATCATCATTCTTGCTGTCCTGCTGTTACTTGGAATTGTGTGCTTGAGGTGATTCAGTGAAGTTTGCTTCCTGTGAAATAATTTTGTGCAAAGACAGGCATCCCATGTATATTGCTAACTGCTTATTATTTCCATACATGAATACATATGAGTTGTTTTCCTCTGTAACATAAACTTAACATGCATATGTCTCATCTTCAAAACAGCAAGCAGAATGCTGAAATCACTCCAGATACAAGGGGGACAATTACTGACATACAGGTGAGGAACTTGGTGCTCAAAGTCTTTAGCTGTAGTCTGTTGTGCAATGATTACACATGTACGTATCTCCCCATGTGAAATATCTGGCACCAGCCAAGCCTAAATAACCTTAGGAACTCTTGCACCTGACACCAAAGTTGTCACAATTGCCTCTTATTTTCTGTTCACCATCATTCATAATGTAATCTGTTCTCTTTCCCGATCAGAACGACTCAGGTCTCGGGTACAGCACTGCCACAGCAAGGGCCACGACCTCTGACCCCGCACAGAGAGTGCCCACAACTGATCAAAACGATGTTCAGTATGCCAGCCCTCGCTCCAAAATAATTTTGTGAAAACATTTTCTGCCATGTATATTGCCAACTGCATATTATTTCTTATACATTTTTATTTCTTATATATATTGAATATATATAGCTTTCTCTCTTTGGCCTACTCTTGCACGGCAATGCTGAATGTTCATCCCTTAGCTGTAGTTTAATTATATGAGCACTGACAGCAGATTTTATGTGGCTTACTCTGTTTCTTTATTCAGTAAACGTGAAGGAGCTGTGAGAAACACCAGAGTAAACCAAAGGGTAATAAGAAGCTTTTAAAATCCATAAAATAAACAGTCAAAATGCTGCTTGCTTGGTGACAGTGAATTGGGCTTAAGAATCATCTCTTTCTACCAATATTTTCATAGGCTGTCCATTCTGATGCCCATGATGAGACATACACAGCTCTCAACCCCAGGAGCACATCCTCTGAGTATGACACTCTGCAGGTAAGTCATCCTAGACGGATGTTATCAGCCTTATCATGTTCATTAGTTAAATCAGTGAGAGCACTGCCCTATATAAAACCTTAACCATCACCTATCAAAGTGTTCAGTCATGACATTGACAATGTCTTCTGTGTGGTAACATATTTAGGCCTCAGTGTATGAGAATCTGCAGAGAAGTGAGACGCCCCAGTCAGAGATGGAGCTGAAGGATCTCGGGATGAGATGCCAACACCAACCATGACTTCTGGACTCTCCATCTCATACTTACTGCTGCCACAGTCTTACGTTGTTAAGGGATCTTATTATCAGTGCCAGTTTTTCCCTTGTTTCCCATGCTAGGGACATTTAATGTTTCTCCATTGGTGTAGGTTTCTATGACTCATCATTTAGCACCAGTCAACCTCTAATCTATTCAACTTTCTTTTGCTTTGGGTAATGTATGCATTGTGGAAGTTACATGTCTGTGTATTTCTTTTAACTTACTCGCCCTTAGTTTACCCATGTGGCTTAGTTTAAAACCTGGCTTACCTGTGTTATTTGTCTGGAGCTGTGGCGTCACGGTCTCTGGATTTATTTTCTTTTATGTATATCAAGTATGTCATAATTCAACATTTTGGATCATTGTGATCTCTGTTGATGTCCATAATGACGTTTTATCCTACTGAAATCTGTTATTCTGTTTGTGTATTTGATTTACTTCATATTGATATTCAAAAAATATATATTTTCTGTATCTTAATAAAACCGTTGTGTGCATAATGTTATTAATGTCCTTTGTTGAGGGGTGAGTGGTCTTTATATGTATAGGGCCTTTAAGGGGGGGATTAAACTTGTGTACAGATCAAATAAAAGAACATTTTTCAACATTCATTAGTGCTGTAGCATAAAGATGGCCCTGGTCCTGGTTCTCCCTCCTGAGTCCCGTCCTGCTCCCTGTGAAGGTCGCCCAGCTCTGGTGCCTCTTCAGAGGGCAGAGGGCCGGTGAGCGAGGGGCTGCTGATGTTGTGGACCAGAGCCGGGTTGAGGCAGAGGAAGGTCTGGCTCTTGCCTCCACTGCTGACCAGGATGGACTCGCTGAAGATGGTGTTGGTGAAGGCCGAGTCCAGAGTGAAGGGGGGTGGCTCCAGGGAGGCCTTGGGGAGTATGGGGACCTCGGGGGCCTCTGTGCGGTGGGGCTCTAACATAAAAAACAGATTAATTTAGCCTCCTGGAGACGTCAATACAGCTCCATTGTTCAGACGCAGAAACCCAGCAGCCAGCTTTAGCATTAGCATAATTAGCCTTTAAGAAGACAAAGAGCTACGAGGGACAAGGGGTAATGGTCAGAGTGGAGCGGAGCTTTTCTTGGTCTTACACAGGGAACGACGGAAGAAGGACCTGACTTTGTCTTTCTCCTTCTGTCTCTTCCACATGAGGGGGAACATTTTCAGGACGGTAACTTTTGCAGCATAGGAGGGCGGATAGAGAGAAGAAAGGAGGAGAGGAGAGGAGAGAAGACAAAGGTGTGTGTCAAACACAAGTACGTTCAGTAATGCACACGTAAACACACACACGCTTACACACACATATGAAACATTGACACACATCACAGCACAATGGGTGAAATGGTTTGACAGCACATATGAACAGTCAGTCACCAACAGATGTCAGCCGTATGGCCGTCTCCTTAGATTTTCGGAATGCCCAGGACACAGAAGTACCACAAGGGAGCCGTATATAAATATCTTTATTTGGAATAAAAACATTGACTATAATTTAAGTGTTAAAAGCATCTTAAAAATCCAAGCAATCTCCACAAGATAGTCCAGTTGCGAGCTGTCGTAAACAGTGAACCCTTTGCAGAAAACCGGGCCGTGATCTGTTCAATGTGGATAGCTTGGTGTAACGTCGTGGGCAACGCCCCCCTCGAGCCGACGGGATTCCCTGGACTCCCCCAGTGACGTCAGTCGCGGCCTCCACATACAACACAGTACAACAAGTAATCAGCACTCTATTATTACAATATCCAACGTAATAGAATCAGGATGGAAAGTTTTACTTTCCTTTGCGCTGGATATCGTGAACGTTGAGTTGTCTACAACGTTGGCTTCTCGTGGTTCCAATGGTTCAGCAGTGTAGTTTTCGTCGGTTCCGGAAACGGCAAACAGCAGACCTCGGATAACCAGGGCAAGGGATCAGCACTCCGCAGGCCACGTACACAGTAACCATGGAATATGTACAAAGATAAAAGGAAAGCTTACGTCCCTTCGCTCAGGGATTTATGAGCGTGGATCACCCAACCGGAGTTCTCCGGTATGCTGGCGTGCTCTCGTCTGCTTCTAAGTTGCAGCTTGTTCGTTCGTTGACTCGTTCGTTGACTCGTTCGTTCGTTCGTCCGTCCGTCCGTCCGTTCGTCCGCTCGTCCGCTCGTCCGTCCGTCCGTCCGTCCGTCCGTCCGTCCGTCCGTTGACTCGTGGTCCCCGCCGGGCACCCAGTGTGGTTGCAGCTCCCTCCTTTTATAGTCGTCCTCTTGCCCCTCGATCCCGTTCATTGGTAGGTTGATCATTAGTCCAGGTAATTAGTCCAGGTGGAAGTGATTAGGTAATTTGCCAGCTCATGGGAAGTCTGTGGGGAACGGTAGTCCATGCCACTCACACGGTGCACAAAAGATCACGCAATATGTAGTGAACATGCAAGATCACAGCAAACACATAAATGCCACCACAATCAATAAATGTCACCGCACGCTAATCACCGCAACCCAGAAACACACCCTTACATTCACCCATACATTCCCAGTAGGCTGACACAAGCACTTCTCTCTGTTCCCTCTCTTATCTTCTTTATAAAGGTTTATATAAATTAAAATTATAAAAATACGGGACACCCATGCACGACTTTTAGCGTGTGGGTGTCAGCGAGCGAATGTGGTTGCAGCCTCCTTCTCGAGGGTGAGGGGTCATAGAACTTGTACAGGTCCACGATCTTGTCCTCCAGTTTTTCATTCTGCCTCCTCAGTTCATGCTGTTTGTCTCTGAAAAAGAAAAAAGTGCACCCTTACGTGAGACTAAGACATTATTGTCTATAATACCTTTATTGTCCCTCAGCTATGAACGGGAACAAAACAACTGTCTTAATCAGAAACAAGAGCCTGTTTGTTTGCTAATTACATGCACCTTTCCAAAGCATAACATTGTCAGCTTGGTGTGTAACCAACATACAACCAGGTGAAAATGCAGTGTAGTTTAACCACAACTATTCTAAGTCTAACATCAGTTTACAAAGAGTGATGGGGGCCATCACTATGGTTGTGTAAGAGTTCTGAGACTGAGACTGGCTCTTTGGTGATATGGTTAGAATGGATGGCTATTAGAGGCTGAGGGAGACTGCTGGGGGATTACAGGTTTACACCAATAAGGCCTTTCCTTACATATACTGTCTCTGCTCCACGTGGAACAGGTCCTTTCTCTCCACGGTCTGCTCCAGTAGAGTCCGGTTTTGTAGCATCAGTGTCTGGATCTGGTCCACAAGGTGCCGGTTCTCCTCCTCCAGGTTCTTCTTCAGCCTGGTCAGCAGCTTGTTGGGCAGAGACAGGGCCGGCTCTAGCCCTTTGGTTGCCCTAGGCGAGATTGAGTTTTGCGCCCCCCCCACACACACACAATACTTAACATCACTTTACTTTGCATAGCAGTTTTTTCACCCACTTATAATTCTACTATTCTACATTGCAGTTCAACAATAAATGTTGCATGGACAACAAACACCAGAATAGTTTCAGAACATTTTCTTTTTTATTATTTTAAATCATTTATTACACACTCAAAGTTAGGATTAAGTTAACTCCATAAACTGTGCAAAACACTCTTAAGCACCTGTAAGGACATTTAAGCAAATTATGACCCTCTATACCCTAACTATACCCTCTACAAACAAAAGTGCTTTTATGGATACTGCACGTACCACTACAAAATATCTCAAATACCTCACTACAATTCTTCCAGTCATTTAGGACACTCCTAATGAGGTGGTCATTTTTCTGTGAAAAGAGCTTGCAGCAGAAGCAATACAGAGTATTGTTTTTCCTTGAATATACAAGCCAGCTTCTCTTGATTTTCTCCCCATTTACTAATTTCCTGTAGAAGTGGTTGTGGTGGCAGCTTCTCCCATCATCTCTTTTTGGAAATGTAAAGTCTGGACTGGTCTGGTATGGTCCTCTGCAAACTAACTCTGTCCTTACCGGATCACAGAGGGCTGGCCAGTCAGCAGGATCTATAGGTTCTCCCTGGATAGCAGGAATTGTGGAGGGTGAGGTGTCTGCAGGCGGCAGTGTAGTTTCACTGGTGCCCTGAGTGCTTGATGTGGTCCTGGATGTCCCTTCACCTTCACCTGTATTCAAGCATATTGTATAGCCAGACAAGCGGTGTTTAATATAATAAGTGAAATTATCATGAATGTGGTTGAACTTCTTTAAGAAAACAAGCGAACATGCTAACATGTTTCTATTGTACTTTAAAGTATGGATGTGGCTTGATTAAATACTATTAAATAGACTCACCTGATGCAGGCTGTGTGTTCCTGGCCTGTGTGTTACTGGCCCCTTGAGTACTACTGGATGTCCCTTCTCCTGCAGCTGTATTTAAACACAGAGTTCATCCATGCTGTTCGTTACACAGTTGCATTTGGTAATTTCTATCATCCTACCACATAGTTGCATTGTACAAATAAATTTTATCTGACCATGTAACTTGTAGTAGATATATTACAATTACTGCCACAAGGCTAAATAATACTAGGCTACTGATTACAATTAGTAGTATTAATGTGATGTGATTATGAAAGTAATAATTGCTAATAATAATAACAATAACAAAAACAGCAACAGTAGTACTAGTTGTGTAGGCTACTTACAAAGTTCAGAGGGAGGCGAATCAGGCGTCCTTTCTACAGCGGCCTCTGCAAAAATTGCCTGAGTGCATCTGGCCAAGTTAAAACAAAAATAAACAAAAAATGTAGTATATTCCTGGGGAGGAACTGTACAGAAGGGTGAACACCACCACTATCCCCAAAATGGTTACTGTGTGTGTATGCACCTGCTAGTTGTGAATTCACTAAACAGAACTTATGCCATTTATAATGAATGTAGACAGCCAGCAACTGCACTTTTCATAACTAGCATACGTTATCCAGATACTGGTCTTTTGACATTTACATCCATGTAGGTTATCAGTGAAGTTACGTTTGCTAGTAATAGCCTACGTAGCAAATTAGCAAAGTAACAGTCGCTAGCTAGCTATAGCTAGCCTAAGTGACAGCAATGAAACGTCCAATATTAGGTGATGCACAATACTACATGTATTTCGTTTGACACCTTAATGGCTGAGATGAGAAGACTTACCTCTATACTTGGCTTTCTTTTCCTCTTCTTCCTTTCTTCGTTTTCGTCCCTGTGCTCCAGATGGTTTTGACCACTTCATTTTTGCGAATGTCACGTAGCTGACACGCTCACGGCTCACCCCACCCTGGTAGTGTGCAGGAGCCCACACATAACTAACGTAACGTAACTTAACGCAACCGCCCTCCCCCCATCGACAATAACCATCAATTCAATCTTAAAATCAGGTTGAAGTAAACGTATGGCTGAAGGGGCGCCCTCTGATGATCATGATTAATAAACATGTTTTTATTTGCTTGTTATTCTAACTATGATTAATGGGAAGTAGGTCCAAGGGCGACACTAGAGGGCGCCCCCAACCCATTTGTCGCCCTAGGCAGTCGCCTAGTTCGCCTATAGCAATCGCCGGCCCTGGGCAGAGAGTCAGATGTTTGAGCCAAAATGGCAGCCAAAGCCACATTGCATACAGCCCAAATGGACATTGTATTGATGCAGATAGAAGCAGTTATGGGCATGACCTTTAGAGAAGACTTGTATGCCTCTACTTCAGTACAATTCAATAAATTAAATTTGTACTGTCAGTGTAATAGACCCAATATAAATATGATGACAATTCAATAAATACAACAAATAATGAATGTTTCCCCTTGACCTGAAATGGCTGTCTTTAAAGCTGTATCTGAATAATCAATTTAAACTGGGTCTCCACAACAATAGTGTCTGCACAGCACTACATTCATATAAAAGTAGACTTTTCAATAATTCCTAAGCAATACTTAGCTCAATCTTATGTTGTCCTACGCAATGTAGAGAGCAAGCTTTGCACAACAGTAGTGTCTGCTAAGGGCCTATAGGATTCTAAAACCTGACTGCAATTGGCATGGTGTAGTGTGGCGCCCCCTGGTGTCCATGTACCTCACACTGGTTGGTGAGTTTGGTGGAGGTGATGACCAGTTGCTGGTGCTGCTCCCTGAGCTTGGAGAGATCGATCTCCAGGCGCGTCTGCTCCAGCCAGGAGGCGTTCAGCAGGCTCTTCATGCTCTTGTGCTCCACCTGCAGTTCCTCGTTCTCCCCCAGAAGCTTCTGGTAGGTCTGGTTCAGCCTGCAGGATGGAGGAGATGGTCGTGGGACAGCGAGCATAGAAGTAATGTACACACTCCTCAGCAAAGGAACAGCTACAATCATCAGCATTTAGTCATGTGTACACTGTGTGTGTGTGTGTGTGTGTGTGTGTGTGTGTATGTGTGTATGCATGTAGATGTGTCTGTGCACGTGTCTTTGTGAGCCTACCCCTCCTGTCCTCTAGGGGATGGTGCACCATCTGAGTTTGTGCTTTTGTGTGTGTGTGTTTCTGCACCTCCCTCTACCTTGTGCTCCAGCTCAGCGATCAGTGCCTCGTACTCGGCCGCCTGGCGCTCATGCAGTGCCGCCAGACGCTTGTGGTCGTGCAGCAGCGACTTGTTGATGGTGTGCAGGTCCTCGTGGTCGCGCACTGCCCCATCCCTCTCGCTCTCAGCACTGTACTGCTAACGCTGCAGCTGCGCATTATCCGCCAGCAGGGCGGCGCTCTGAGAGTTAAATACGGACCTCTCCAGAGAGAGAGAGAGAGAGAGAGAGAGTGAGAGAGAGAGATAGAGAGAGCGAGAGAGAGAGAGAGAGTGGTTGTGACAGAAGCGAACTGCTACCCAGCCTACATCAATAGTTTAAGTGATAATTCTTCCCTCTTTGAAAAACCCATACACACACATGCACACACACTCACACACATGAACATACACAGACATACACACACATGCACACACACTCACACACATGAACATACACAGACATACACACATATGCACACACACACACATCAACATACACAGACATACACACACACACACACACACACACACACACACACACACACACACACACACACACACACACACACACACACACACACAGGAACCCTGACCTGCAGCTTCACATTCTCTCACAACAGCAGTACAGCTGCAACAGCACATGTATATGTACATATATGTGTGTGTGTGTTTGTCTGTCTGTCTGTTTCACTGTTCTTCTTTCTTAGAGACATTTCCTCTGCTGGATGGATGACAGACAGCTGTTGTGCCCACTCACATTCCTCTCCACATCGATGAGGCGGTCCTTAACCCTGAGCAGCTAGCAAGTGACCTTCTGGCTCTCCCGCTGCCACTCTCTTACTGAGCCCTCCCCCTGGGCGGAGACTGAGCATGGGCCACGCCCACCTAATCATGCCCGGTCCTCCCCCTCCTGCCTCTGCAGTGCCTCATAGCTCAGCTTCACCTGGGCAGATGTCCAAGGTCAAAGGTCAACATATAGCGATGCTGTATCTTGACAATGCTGTGTGTAACCAATTAGAATGTGTGAGAGGATTTGTAGTGTTTTCTCTCTCCGAGTGTGTTTGTGTGTCATTACCACAGCAAATTAAACTTGTGTACAGATCAAATAAAATGCATTTATTCTACATTCATTAGTGCTGTAGCATAAAGTTTAAATAAATCCTAACAGTGGCAGTTAGTTGGGGTTCCCTGTCTTCTTTTGAACATACAGGGGTCCAAAAATGTTTTAAACTCTTCTTTGTGTGGGTACATATCAGAAAGAAATACAGTGTAGTAATTTATCAATAGCTTAAGAAAACATGACAAACATAAAGTATCAGAAATATATCAGGTCTGTGTGTATATTTTGGATCAAGTGTTCAGCTTTGGATTGTTGCACCAGAATGTCCTAATGCTAGTTGATTGCCAGTCACACTCAATCCAAAGTTAAGCACACATGTTGCTTGCCATTTACTTCTACCATGCCAACATCATCGGGATGCTACATTATTGGCATGCTGTTGTTTCTGAGAGCAATACATTTCCCCCCTAAATGGTGCTGCCATCTACTGGTGATGGAAGATATGACATTCCACATCCATGCCAAAAATAAATCTCTATGGAGCAAGCATGGGGAATAGTAGGAAAGCTGGTGGTATTTAAAAAACACACAGACCTATTATTCAGCAGTTCATAACATCACAATGTTACTATTGGCAGGAAGGATTTCTACTGCAACCTCAGCCTAACATCCTTCAGAAAAATGTGGTTACATGCATAAACATGATTTTATCTTTAAAACAGGAACAAAAGCCGGGACAGGGGTTCCACATATATTTACTGTATCATCTGAGAGGTCGTACTTGTCTAATAGCCTGAGTATGACAGACTAGTTTGAGAGAGTAGAGGAAAAAGAGAAACACAGAAAACGCCCCATGGAAACAGGAACACCACAGTGTGGTTGACACCAAATATGTACAAACATCTGAATATGTGACCAGGGCTAACATACACACAGTGTGTGAAACACCAGCAACATGAATTACAGTAAATGCATAGAATATTAAGTAAAATGCAATGCAATCCATTTACCATTTTACTGGTTTAGTCCAAAGATAAATCAGGTAGTTATCACTTCATCACTATTACATTAGTGTTTTTGTCAATGTGCTTGGTTTGATTGATTCACTTAAATGTATCTTTGTGGACACACATTGCACATGGTCAAGTCTCAAGTGTAACGTTGCCTTTTCTTGTTACTTATATAAGAGTGAGTGCCTATATTTTTTCTCTCATTCCCTCTCATGAAATGAACCCACACTTAAGTCCTTATGTTTAAGTTTATTTTCATGTTGCTGTGGTTGTGTCCCCTGCACCACTAGACCGCCTCACAACACCTCACCTCACGGGGGTGAAGAGCTGATCCTCCCAGACGTCAACTGCTCTAACCTCGGCCCTCATAGAAATACACTGACAACAAATTAGAGTACGTGACGTCATCTTCATTTCACTGTGTAAAAACCCACAGTGCAAAAAGGGAAGCACTTTATCAGCATTTGCTTCAACAGTCACACGTCCTTTTTAGCCTTTGCGCTGAAGTTGCCTTTAGTAGGAATTTGGCAGACGCCTCTCCGCTCGAAGGTAGGTGCATATCCGTTCATGTATAGTAATAACTATGACAGTGATGCCTTTATTTGAGAGACAGTTCTTTGTTTTATTTGAGGTTTTCTTATTCTGATGTGTCATTAATGATACCATGCATTCCTATGTTACCATGTTTGATTCTGCACAGATAGAAACCCATGTCATTTGTGTAAAGAACGTTCTACCCTCAACTCTGTGCCCTCTCTGTATATTCAACTTTGGAAGGACAAATAATAGCATGTCATTTGTTCTGTTGTATTTATGGCATCATAGTAACCCCCCCCCCCCCATTAGTAGTTCAGGGAAGTAGGTGTTAATGTTAAATATGTGCTTCAGAACTACTTCTATTCTTGCGTTAATCAGTACAATTCTCTAAAACATGTACTCACATGAAGGGCTTTTTCACAAACTGTATGTTGATGGGAAGAAGTCAAGTTTAAGGGACTCTGAATGACCCAGCAAAGAAACCCTGATAGCAGAGACTGGGTGTGGTCTGGCTTTTATATAACAAAGGAGAAACACTAATATGATATGAAACAGTTTATTGTAAAATGAATCTAAAGTATATAAAATCTAGAAAAACATACTGTCAATGTTGCAGATAACTGAGGCTGTAAACAAGGCTCATAGCACTGACATATACTGTAGTAAGTAGTAATAGCTGAACATTACCTCAAGAGGAATTTTAATTGTTCCATACTGATGGGACTTATAAAAAAAATACTCTCAAACTTTGGTATATTGTTAATGTGGTTTTGGGAAGAGAGCTCATCTTCACAGACTTAACACTGGGTCTCTCTCAGCAACTCTTATGAGTCTTTGGCTGAGCAGTCGGGAGAGAAAATGGCTGTCATGAATATCCTTCACCACACTGACATTCTTAAAATGGTGGTCAGAAGGCGTCACAACCACGGTCTGTTCTAATGTTTCACGAATTTCACCATGAATTAAGATGTTAAGCATGTTTGTTTCTGCACGGATAGAAACCCATGTCATTTTTGTCACCTTTCTACTCTAAACTCTTTGCCCTCTCTGTTTATTCAACTTTGGAAGAACAAATAATAGCATGTCATGTAGATTGACAGACTGTTGCAGTGAAGGGTACAAGTGCCTTGTTTCATACCACTCACATTTCAGAGCCAAATATCACTTAACTTTATTAACATTCATTTTCCTGTTTCTTTTTTTATACATTTTGCGTTTTGTTGTGTTGTCTTTACTGCATAATAGTTAATGTGTCCTTTACTCTCCTGTAAGCATGCATGCTAGACTTTTCTCTAGTCTTACTGAGGTCCAATGTGTAGTAGTTGCCTCCACCTTTTCTGATATGAGTGTGAAAATGACACTGAACACTACTGAAATGAGTTAAGACAGAATAAGCAACCTAAACTCTCTGATAATAATGTATCCTCATTAATCTAAAAATCATTACTTTTCTTAAACTCTGCCTTGAAAATGAATAATGTAGTGTGTGGTGTTTTATTATTGCAGGGAAAGAGAGAAATGTGTTTTAAAAGCATGCTCATGTTGACTGCAATATTTCTCCTGAGGCTGCCAGGTACAGTAGACATAATGTAATACTTCCAATATATGCTAGTATGATATGGCCTATACACTATACATCTATACTATTATTCAAAATCACATCGTAAGGTATACTAACAGTATTATTTTAACATATTTATTTGACACTCCCAAACTCCCAACACACGGGCATCAGAATTTATAATTACAATACCTGATCAGTGCCAAGAGAATACTCTTCTCAAAGCTGTCTGCATTTAAATCTTTTATCCAAATTGACTCTTCTCTGTGACTGTGTTTCAGGTGTTCAGTGTATATGGAGTGTGAACTACTCCTCCACACGAGTCTGTGGCCTTAAAGGGGCATCAGTGGTCCTGCCCTGCACATATGACTGTTCTCAGGGTGATATATATGTCAAAGCACATTGGTCAAATGACACAGGATGGCGAGTCAAAGAACACAGTAACTCTGAATATCCTGACTGCAGTCTGAACATAGACAAACTTTCAGATGAGCACTCTGGTCTTTATCATTTTTATATTCGCAAAAGCCAAAGTGAATATGAAAATTGGATAACAGGCCAATCTGGTGTTACAGTCTCCGTTACACGTAATGATGAACATACCCAACTTACAATTTATTTTCTTTTTCCTGATCATAATTGAAATTATATTCAAGTTGGAGCCACAATGACTTCTAACCTCTCTTTTCAGATCTGCAGGTGTTGATCACTCCCGAAGCAGTGAAAGAGGGAGAGAATGTGACACTCACCTGTAATACAACCTGTATTCTGAGTAACAACCCCACCTTCATCTGGTACAAGAACAGACAGCCTGTGACCTTTAAACACACAAACAGAGACAACAGGCTGCTTCTGAACCCAGTCAGCAGTGAGGATGTGGGCAGTTACTCCTGTGCTGTTAGAAGCCACGAGAGTCTCTTCTCAACTGATGTGTTTCTCAAAGTCCGATGTAAGTTACTACAACTGACTCTAAATGTGTACAGATGGGTACAAATGTGGTTCAAACATATTGCATATAAAATATATTGTTTATTTTTTGTTATTTGTAGGTCTATAAGTTCTAACTGCTACCGAAATCAGACACATTAACCCTCCTATTATGTTCAAATTTTACCCACATCTATTATGCTTGGGGTCAATTTGACCCCAGCAATTTAAACCTCCAAAAAATTATTATAATTCTTTTTTTTTACCCAAGTTTTTGTGTCAGGTACTTTAGGTTTGTTTGTTGACTACCTAAATAGCCCTTAAAAATAAAACAATACCCCCACCCACCCTCTTTATACATCCAGAATACATGTTACGCGACTATGGAGAAATATGCAGATCCCCATAAAATCTCACTGACTGACCTAAAATTGGAAAGAGATATCCTTCTGGTGTTTTTATGGCTTCATATTATTTCTAAGTACATATTGTTGCTATCTATAACATTTGGAGTAAAAAACTATTTCTTTTATCAAGAAAAGTAACAATGTGATGAAAAAAGTTGATATTTCTTGTATATTTTATACAATTAAAACAGCCTGGGGTCAAATTGACCCCAAACAACACCTATGCGTAAAGTATGTGTACAGGACATTGAAAACATATCATCATGTTCATTTTGTCTTTACCCAGTTGTCCCCATTAAATTAGGAAAAGTCATTAAATATGAAGCAAAAAAAATGATGTAAAACATTTATTTAGAGACGTTAAACATTGAATGGGGTCAAATTGACCCCAAACATAATAGGAGGGTTAATGAATTGTCTTCATTTGTCACATGATTGCTTTTGGTATTTATTAAGGTAAAACTTGTACACATCTTAACAGACAAGCCAAAGAGTGTCTCAGTGTCTATCAGTCCTGGTGAAATAGTGGAGGGCAGTTCTGTGACTCTGACCTGCAGCAGTGATGCCAACCCACCAGTGCACAACTACACGTGGTATATGAGGACTGGAGCTGAATCTCTTATTAGGGGCACAGGTGACAGCATCAGCTTCTATGTGACCTCTGATTCCAGTGGACTTTACTACTGTGAGGCAGAGAATGAAGTTGGCTCTCAGAACTCTACTGGAGTTGCAGTTTCTACAGAAGGTCAGTGTTGTGTAGTTTTATGGGAATACTAAAATGTATCGCTGCCTGTTAAAATTCACCTGTTTCTTTACAAAACTCTTGTGAACATGTGATTTAATGCTGGTGTTGATGATTAGAGGGAGGAGGTTTGAAACAGCTGTTCTCATCATCTTGCCGCATTATGACATTCAGAATGTAAATCCAGTTAGCTTTTCCTGCAAATCACTTACAGCACTGTTGATAATGTACTTACTGTTTAATTGTCAAGACTTTCATATTCCCTTAGAAGTGGCTGGAATCATCCTGCCAGCTATTATCACCATGATCATCATTCTTGCTGTCCTGCTGTTACTTGGATTTGTGTGCTTGAGGTGATTCACTGAAGTTTGCTTTCTCTGAAATAATTTTGGGCAAAAACAGGCAGTATATTGCTAACTGCACATTATGTCTTTATATGAATACATTTATGTATGAATTACTGTTTATATACAGTTTACCTATATAACATCAACTAAACATGCATATGTCCCATCTGTAAAACAGCAAGAAGAATGCTGAAATTACTGCAGATACAAGGGACACAACTACTGACATACAGGTGAGGAACTTGGTGCTCAAAGTCTTTAGCTGTAGTCTGTTGTCCTATGATTACACATGTACGTATCTCACCATATGAAATATCTTGAACCAGCTAAGTCTAAATAACCTCAGGAAACCTTGCAACTGAAATCAGAATTCATGATGTAATCTGTTCTTTTTACCGATCAGAATGACTCAGGTCTCGTGTACAGCACTGTCACAGCAAGGGCCACGACCTCTGACCCCGCACAGAGAGTGCCCACACCTGATCAAAATGACGTTCAGTATGCCAGCGTTCGGATCAATCGCTCCAAAACACAGGAAGTACCTCTTCACTCCACCGTCCAGAAGCCTCAAACCTCCACGCAGGACGACGATGTTATCTACTCATCAGTCCAGTTTCTCAGAGGAAGGGCTGCCACCAGGTGGGCATTTATGCTCATTACAACAAATCATGCAGCTTCTAATCCATCAGCAGCCACTGCATGGCACCTTATGTGCTCAGGTTAGGTGACGTTAATAGTGTAGTGTTTCTCCGAAGTATTCATTTCCAGGCATCCCTAGCATTGCCCAGAATCCAGCATTTAACCTCAGTCGATGCTGTGCACCAGTTGCTCACAGACAAATGCAATGTTGCTGGTCATGTTGACATGCTAGCTGTCTTAATGCTCAGTAGCCAAATTGTAGCAATGCAGTCACCTGTCACATATCATTCTGAAAATGTTGCCGCTTTCAATCACAATCTAACCCTTATTTCTCAGACTAGAGGTGTAACCGTAAGTACTGCATGCTGTTGTGTGTTCACAGGGCTGAGATTGACGTGATCTACAGTGCAGTCATCAAACCTTGACAGGCCCGTGAAACAGCAGGCCAGAATTACCCTCAGGTTATCAAAGCTGTCCATCAGAACAAGACACGTTCCGTCCTTACAAGAAAATATTTTTAAGTATTTCCTTTAGTGTGAAATTTGTTAGTGTAACTTTATATGTTTTTATGTTTTTACTGCCAAAAAGCCATATAGCATTGCATTTTGTCTTTGTTACAATAGTCATTCAGAATCGCTTTAAATGTTCCATAGGCCTGTGATTTCATTTTGTATTTTACATACGTACGTATAAAGATATTAGATATTCCTCAGATGTTAGATATTCCTTAAATTCCTCACTGATCCCCCTATTGCATGTTACACTGAGAAACATAGAAGAAGAGAAGATAAGTAAACGTCATGGACGGAAGGAACTTTATTTTCTAAAATGTAGATTGACATGGACACAAACAGTTGCTATTTTTGAAAGCATGAAGAAATAACTTAGACATTGAATGATATTTACATGGAACTGGAACACAAACTGTTGGAATGAAGAAGAACTTTACACACTGATACGATGTTGATCATTATTTTACTCCATGCATTGCTCTTGCTGCTTGATTTTATTGATTTTGTGTAAAGCACTTTGAACTGCAACTCTTGTCTGAAATGTGATAAATAAAGTCTTACTTACTTACTTACTTACTTACTTACTTACTTACTTACTTACTTACACTCTAAGATTTGCATTATTGCTATTTTGTTTAACAACCTTGCATTTCATTGCCTAGTCGTACTGAATGATCAGCTGGATAATGTCATTGTTCCATACATACAATTGCTCAAGTGAAAATGAAAGTAACATTTTCCTTATAGAAGAAAGATGTTTAAGAATGTATACATTTAAGCCTTTAACAGGGCTTGATTGCTGTGTAGAAACCTTACCTGAAAAACGTACAGCTATATTCTAACCCTCTGATTTTAGATCAATAAAAGATTATTTTAGCACACTGTGTGTTCCTCATACTTCAGCCTCCCTTCATTAAATAGAGGATCATATTAATCTGCGCCAAGAAGGTAATGTTTTTATTGCCGTTTCTTGGATTGTTTATTTGTCTCTCTGTCATCAGGAAAACGTAAAACAGCTACCTGCCCGCCTTCTATTAAACTTGGTGGAGGGGTGTGGCATGGGCCAAGGAAGAACCAATTATATTTAGAAGCGGATCCAGGAAGATTGTGAGATAGGGCATTTGGCGGAGATCTGCATTCTCTAAGTGAGACCTTGTGACCTTGAGACTGAGTGCCCTTATAGCTTGTTGTGAAACACTGCATGCTCAAATCATGTTTAAGTTATGTTCGCTATACTGTCTACTCTGGGTGTGGTCTGGAAAATAAGCTCCACAGCAGAATGGTGGATCAGTTCTCACCTCTGAGTGTTTATATGGTGGGAAGGTGGTTATAAACCCCTCACACAACACAGACAATACTTAGAGGTACATAGTCAAGATGGAACAAAAATATACAAACATAGGCCTATTAACACAAAGCAACATACGATAAATAACTTCAGTGGCAACACAAACAGGTGGTGTCTGACACAAACACCTAAAACAAATATTTAAAACAGAAAAACTGTGATATAACTGTCAACAACTGATAACACTACCAGTGTAATATCATTGAAAAACACTGAAGGTTAAACTCCAAGTACTAATACGTTCTTGTTATGAAATGCACAATGACTAACACAAACGCTTCCCCATCATTGTATGGTGACTCCCAAATGCTTACAATGAGCATGCACACTGGGCATGGAAGGATGGATTGAATGAATTTAGAAAAACAGGAGGTTGTGGTGATTATTCATTTCCTCCTAGTTACTCATCCCATACACTATAATCAGTGATGTTAAACTAAATATAAACATGAAAAAAAGGAAAGAAAACTTTTCATGCAGGTGCCTGATGTGCTTGTATACCAACCTGTAATGAGTGAACATTAGTACTGTTGAGAGAATACATAAAACAGATTATGCCTGTTTCCAGAACTACATTTCCCATGATTCACTGCATACATGCCGCATGGGACATGACAATCACTGCTCCCCCTTGTGGAAGAAGCAGCCCACCACAAGTCAGCTCTATGTAATAGCTTTTTAGGGTAGTCAGTCATAGCTGTAAGGCTCGACACTAACAGGTTGGTGTTCAGTGAAATGGAGGTGAATTTGCACACCAGCTAACTTGGCTGCAGGAGACCTAACCTTTTGTTCTGACCTTTGACCCTCTTGCATTCCCAGGCACAGATGGACGTTGGCTACGCAGCTGATGTATAGTGTTCCTCTTGTTGCCTATGTTTCCAGAACTACATTTCCCACAATGCACTGCATACACATTGCCACCATAACAGTCACTGATCAGTGTTGTGTGTGGTTTTGTTCCACAGAGATGGACACCGGATACGGCTACGGCGGCTATCCTGAGGGTATGCCCATGAATGGCATGCCCATGGAGGGTGATATGATTGATGACTATCCCCCCAGCATGCCCTACCAGTACAACTAGCCCTGCATCTACTTTCTGTGTACTGTGTACACCAGTCACGCAAACACATACATGCACACACACACACACAAACACACAGAGACACACACACACTTCCACAGTCTGACAATAGTATATGCCTTTCTCAAAGCTGCTCTTGCTCAGTGCTTCTGTGGCGTATAACATCACTCAAATCCACCTCTGGTCAGGAAGTACACCTCTTTGTGCTTCTTGGATGACGTGAAGAGGCTGATGTGCGGTTTGCAGCAGCCAATAGCAGCACAGTGGAATGTTCCACTACCAATGTTGTGGACCAATGCGCCTTTTTCTAATAATGTGTCCATTCCTGTCCCAGATACATGAAGACGAACGGAGAGATGAGAAGAGCATGGAGAGAGGGATCTATCGAACGAGGGAGGAAGCGTGAGGAAAGAGTGAAAGAAACGCGTCATTCCTCGTCTTCACCGCTGTAACACGACTCTGATGTGATGCTCTGTTCTGTTCTACTCTCCGCTGCAGACTTTGCCTGCTGTCTCACCAGTGCCACCACACGAGTTCTTATTTTCCCAAAATAATATCATTATTTTATTCTTCTCTATTTAGTTTTGTCTTCTTTTACAGAAACATTGCTGTATTGTATTAAAGGGCTTTTAAGGGTGTGCAATTGTTTTTGTTCGTTTTTCACTGCGCTTAGGCGAAAGAATGGGGGACACTGCTGTTTGCCAAAGAGATTTGTGTTTTATTTTGTAATAATAATAGTAATAATCATTTCACTTCTGATCTTACAGTTTTTCTCGATTGATTACATTCAAAAACTGGAACTTATGGCACAATGACCACAACCTGTAACTCATTTGCCAACTCCCTAAACCAATTCTGCTAAACTATAAGCACAATTATCTGCTTTAGACACAGATTTCAATTGTTAACCGCACTTTCTTCAAAACACAACACACAATTATCTGCTTTAGACACAAATTTCAATTGTTAACCGCACTTTCTTCAAAACACTAAACACCATCCTCTCTACTTTGCACACTTCATCAATGCCAAAACCTCCTTGTGTTCAGACAGAACACACTGCTATTCAATTGGCAAAACTTCCATTTCCAAGGCTGTTGTGCAATTTGAAATCAAAGCTTTAGCAATATGATGGCCACAGGTTAGCTCCTGGTTTGGAGAACAATTGATGGCAACATTGAAGTGAGAGGTGATCAGAAAGGCAGAGGAGGAGGAGGAAACAAATACAAAGTGCAACCATTGATGACCAAGACTAATTCCTAAACATCAATACAGTGAGCCTAGCCACAGTGGACTGTGTTCTAAGGCGGAACACCTTGAGAATACAGTTTTTCTCAATTGCTAACACACATTTTTTGAAAGCATGCCTCGTTTCCTCAAAACTCTAAACACAAATCCCAAAACCACTCACACAAAATGCAAAACCCTTTATACATCCTGCAAAAGGCAACTTTGCTTTCAAAACAGTGTTATGTCACCTCAAAAGGGTACTTTGTTTTCTAATGACAAACACAGCCCATTATATGAGTAGACATTCTAAGCATCGATTGAACACTGATGTGCTCAATGGAAAACACTACTATGAAATGGGAAAACACCAGTATGAAGGCCTTATCAGGAACATTATGTTACTATACGCTTACTCCTGTAGTAAAATATAACTGTATAATGTTTTTACGCAAATATAAAACAACACACAAATATACAGTAACAACTAAAATATTTCTTTATTTTTTCCAAAAGTGCTGTAGCCTATACATCACAACAAACACAAATGAATTTGTAAATTATTTGCACAGAACAAACAATAGGATATAGGCCAGTACAGTCAACAAAAAAAAAGAAAGAAAAATGTAAAATAAAAAAGGACAAAAAACTACTGATAGGACGCAATCAGTTGTGGAAATGTATATGACTTACTTGCACATAGTCATAGCATAACTGTTTGACAGTCGGAGTTTCTGACAAAAGGCACCCTGTACACCTGCTTTACAGTTTTTCTCGATTGATTACATTCAAAAACTGGAACTTATGGCACAATGACCACAACCTGTAACTCATGTGCCAACTCCCTAAACCAATTCTGCTAAACTATAAGCACAATTATGTGCTTTAGACACAAATTTCAATTGTTAACCGCACTTTCTTCAAAACACAACACACAATTATGTGCTTTAGACACAAATTTCAATTGTTAACCACACTTTCTTCAAAACACTAAACACCATCCTCTCTACTTTGCACACTTCATCAATGCCAAAACCTCCTTGTGTTCAGACAGAACACACGGCTATTCAATTGGCAAAACTTCCATTTCAAAGGCTGTTGTGCAATTTGAAATCAAAGCTTTAGCAATATGATGGCCACAGGTTAGCTCCTGGTTTGGAGAACAATTGATGGCAACATTGAAGTGAGAGGTGATCAGAAAGGCAGAGGAGTGAGAGTAAGAGGAGGAGGAGGAGGAGGAGGAAGAGGATGAAGAGAAAGAGCAAGAAGGAGAGCCATTATCTCTGATGAGATTCGGGCCACTGTGGTCAACCATATGGTCAACCATGGTTTGACCATGCAGGAGGCTTGCCAGAGGGTTCAACCAAATATAAGCCGCTTCTCAGTTGCATCCATTCTCTGGACATTTAGAAGAGGGAATAGGTAAGAAACACTACTATGACAGGAAAACACTAGTTTGAATGCCTTATCAGGAGCATAGTATTCTTGTATTTTCCATTGTACTGTATCTGTAAAATTACGTAAACAAATACAAAGTGCAACCATTGATGACCAAGACATATTCCTAAACATCAATACAGTGAGCCTAGCCACAGTGGACTGTGTTCTAAGGCGGAACACCTTGAGAATAAAGCAGGTGTACAGGGTGCCTTTTGTCAGAAACTCCGACAGTCAAACAGTTATGCTAAGACTATGTGCAAGTAAGTCATATACATTTTCACAACTGATTGCGTCCTATCAGCACTGACACATTACTGTACTGTATTGTAATCCAATCCAATGTTACAGTTTTTCTCGATTGCTTACACACACGAAGCATGCCTCGTTTTCTCAAAACTCTAAACACAAATCCCTAAACCACTCACACAAAATGCAACAACATTCACAACACTGTGTAGGTCTATTTCTGATAGCACATTGTCTTGAGCTAGAACAGGATGCAGTAGTTTTTTGTCCTTTTTTATTTTACATTTTTCTTTCTTTTTTTTGTTGACTGTACTGGCCTATATCCTATTGTTTGTTCTGTGCAAATCATTTACACATTCATTTGTGTTTGCTGTGATGTATAGGCTACAGCACTTTTGGAAAAAATAAAGAAATATTTTAGTTGTTACTGTATATTTGTGTGTTGTTTTATATTTGCGTAAAAACATTATACAGTTATATTTTACTACAGGAGTAAGCGTATAGTAACATAATGTTCCTGATAAGGCCTTCATACTGGTGTTTTCCCATTTCATAGTAGTGTTTTCCATTGAGCACATCAGTGTTCAATCGATGCTTAGAATGTCTACTCATATAATGGGCTGTGTTTGTCATTAGAAAACAAAGTACCCTTTTGAGGTGACATAACACTGTTTTGAAAGCAAAGTTGCCTTTTGCAGGATGTATAAAGGGTTTTGCATTTTGTGTGAGTGGTTTTGGGATTTGTGTTTAGAGTTTTGAGGAAACGAGGCATGCTTTCAAAAAATGTGTGTTAGCAATTGAGAAAAACTGTAGTTTACGCTGTTGTTTTGATAATTCTAATCGAAGAAAAAAATGTAAAATGTGCCAGCAATGTGACTGAAGACATGTTAGCGCGTCGTAGCCCGGGTAGCTGACCTCAGACCTGCCTTGGGTCTGATGGAAAGTTCAAAGATTTGAAACTTGTACTGGCAAAACCGATCGTGCGTGTATGTGTGTGTATGATTTTGTGTGCGTGTTTGTTTGTGTGTGTGTTTGTGTTTGTGTGTGTGTGTGTGTGTGTGTGTCTGTGTGTGTGTGTCTGTGTGTCTCTGTGTATGTGTGTGTCTGTGTGTGTGTCTGTGTGTGTTTGTTTGAGCATCAGAGAGAGAGAGAGTGTGTGTTCATTTCATTTTCCTTTCCCTAGTTGCTTTTCTTGAAATGAATGAGGTAGCGCTAAAAATCTGCTGAGTGACAGTAATGGTCTTATAAAGTCATGTATATGAAATGCTTTTATTATTTGTGACAATTAACTCTGCACTTGTCAAGACTAAGGAAATACTGTCAGAGGGAAACGTGCTGAAGGGACATTGACAAATCTAAATGACAAGAGGTTTGGTAGGGGTGTAGCAAGCAGGTGGAGAAAGACCAGGAGGGAGAGGAGAGAGGAATGTCTTGCTGTAGCCACTTCCTGACTCCCTGGACACAGAAAAGGTCAGGCTTTGACCTTAGAATATGTCGGTTTAGACACAGAAATAAACCTATTGACAGGGAATTGTTTTGTCTTTCTTAGAATATTTTTTGTCTGATAATAAGAATCAGATTAACTGTGTGTGTGTGTGTGTGTGTGTGTGTGTGTGTGTGTGTGTGTGTGTGTGTGTGTGTGTGTGTGTGTGTGTGTGTGTGTGTGTGTGTGTGTGTGTGTGTGTGTGTGTGTGTGTGAATGGGTTTGACGATGTTGAAATGATGGTCTGTGGTCCTGATGGTCTGTATCAAAAAGGTCTTCCTGCAATCATTTATTCGGGTAGGTCTTGAAAGCTCCCACACATTTGGTGGTCACAGGCCAAGGAAGGCTGCCCATAAACAGCCTCCAGTAGGCTGCCCATAAACATGTGGCCATTATCCAACAATCCATCCCTAATTAAGCAACCTGCCAGTCCATATGATGTGATGTGGGGGTTATCCCATGTACCAGATGGCCAAGAGACTGAACATTTCATACCAAGTTGTTCATTTATTTGTTGAGAAAAGTGTGAGAAACACATTTTTTTGTGTGCCCTACAAACACACTCCTGAAACCTATGGCTTTGCTGTTAATTCCTTTTTTAAAGACTGATGGATCATTCTGTGGAGCAATCACCTGTGTAACCAACCGCAATGTGCTGCTGTTCCTGAAGAGGGCCCCAGGGGTCTGATGATGTGAATTGCAGAGACCTGATTGGTCACACCACTGCATGATACAAATAAACACACAAAAAATATTTTACATGTTGTCTTTATTAAAGTATTTCTCTATATATCTGAATTTGAGGTGAGGTAGTCATTTGTTGATATGCCCTGCTTTCTTTCATTCTCGATGCAACTTTATTCATTTCACAACTGATTCATCAAGTGCTCACATACTGTAATTAACACTTTCAAACAAGCAACCAATTAGCCACTCAATCAATGAACCAGTCTGTCAATTCATCAATTAAATGACATCTGCATGTAAGTTATTTCTTTACTTATCTTGTGTTCTCTCCTTTTCCGTGCTGCACAGCATGGCATCTCTGGCTGCATAGCACCTTAACCACAAAGTGAGAAACAGGAAGTTGTTTAGGACCCTCTGTGCACCAAACACACCCACACACTCACCAACAGTCTGCTGGTGTGAACAAGTCTATACTTAGTAAGGAGTTATTTTTTTATATATCTTTCAGATTTGTAATTTGGTTAGAGATTCTGAAAATGAGCTTATGAAGTGCATTCACTTTTCACTATTTGCAAAGAAATATTGCATCCTGGCACCCAATATACAGGACAGGTGGATGATTTGACTGGGGGGAGAGTGGTGCAAAGAGCAGAGAGGGAGGGTAAGAGGAAATAGCACCTTGAATTGTCCAAAGTGTGACCTGACAGTTGGAGGACTTTCAGAAAGCCACTGTGGTGTTCATCAGTTTCGGTTTTACTGAAGCCTACCAATGAGCTGGATAACAGGCAGATCTGGTGTCACTCTCTCAGTCACAGCTACTGATGAATGTACAAAATCTACACATTAGATTATTTTACTCTGTTTAAACTCTCAGTGGATTACATTTTAGGATGGAGCTTTCATGTATGCATACTTGTCCTCTCAGACCTGCAGGTGAAGGAGGGTGCTGTTGTACGGAAACAGAATTAGACTGAACTGACCTGTAGCACATCCTGCGGCTTGAACGGCATCAGCCTTTTGTTTCAACAGTCACACGTCCTTTTCAGTCTTTCCGTCGAAGTTACCGGTAGTACGAATTTGGCAGACGCCTCTCCGTTAGAAGGTAGGTGCATATCTGTTCCAGTATAGTCATAACTATGACAGTGGTGCCTTTTTTAGATAGTTCTTTGTTTTATTCTGATGTTTCACTAATGTTACCTGTAATCCCTATGTTAGCATCTTTGTTTCTGCATGGATAGAAACCCATGTCATTTTTGTAGAAACCTTTCTACCCTAAACTCTGTGCCCTCTCTGTATATTCAACAGAGCAGGGATCAGGTGCCATGTTTCATGTCACTCACATTTGAAAGGAAAATATCAATTTGTTAACATTTATTTTCCTCTTAAAGAAACCAATAGTTTTTTTTCTCTTTCATACGTATCATTTTGGTCTGTTTTATTTATGGCATCATAGTAAATGTTTCCTTTACTGTCCTGTAAACATACATGCTACACTTTTCTCTAGTCTTACTAAAGTCCCGTGTGTAGCTGCGTGAAAGAAGAGGTGTATCCAGGAGTTTTAGGACAAACCAAATGCCTGTCAAAGCCTGCTGTTTGGCGGATGTATTTATTTTGCAGGAACCTGCCTGACCACAGTCGTTGGTTGATGGCTTGGCCTTTCAAATGCTAATAATAATAGTCAAAGGTCTGAGGGGGGCTATAATTGAAGCCCCCCCCCCCCCCCCCCATTAGTAGTACAGGGAAGTAGGTGTTAATGTTAAATACCCTCAAAACAATACTCTCAAACTTTGTTACATGTGGTTTTAGGAAGATAACTCATCTTCACAGACTTAACCCTGGGTCTCTCTCAGCAACTCTTATGAGTCTTTGGCTGAGCAGTCGGGAGAGAAAATGGCTGTCATGAATATCCGTCACCACACTGGCATTCTTAAAATGGTGGTCAGAAGGCGTCACAACCACTGTCTGAACTTTGGTGCACTAAGTTCTCACCAAGTTTATGCATGATGTGATGGGCTAGTGTGGAGTGAATAATACCGTGTGAGTTAATGTGCTTTGTAGTTTCAATTCATAGTTTTCACGTGACGTCAGAATGACCAGCTGGCGGGCAAGAAAAGCATTCCACAGCTGTCTAACACTGGAGTTTATATAGGAACCGACCACCTTTCATTCAAGATCATTTAATATCTCCGCTTTAACATTGTCTGACGGTAGTCAAATGCTAGACAGTTGTTGCTCGGTTGGCTGTTCAAATCGGCGAGGAGACAAGCCCGGATTTTGTTTTTATCGCATTTAAAACCCGCCCACGTTGCTGCCCGCCAGCTGATTGTAGACATCTTCTGGGTCAACTTTTCTCAGGACACACAGTAAAGTAGCCTTACTTTTGGAGCTGGCAATAAAAGCAGTCACCCTGTTCTGGTCGCCTCATTTATCAGAATAACTATCTAAAACTGGAATAGATCAAGTAATAAAGTCAAGAAACAAAGCATCAACACAATTCAAATTGGATTACCCGGTTTCTGCTCTGAGATTGCGACAAGTAGCCTACCTAAGCAAGTAGGCTAGGCTAGTGTATTTTGTCATCCAACTGGTAATACTAAAATGCCAGTAGAAAATATATGGGAAGATAATTTAAGTTGTCATTCGCCAGACCAGGTGTTCGTACTTGTTTAAACCAGGAAATTGTGTCAAATGATAAAGAACAGCGTTTGGGTAGGCTAAAGGCTGCTAGCTAACCGCAGGTAGCTCGCTAGCTGGTAGCTAGCTAATAAATGGCAATTATCTTTGCTCTGATTATGAAGATGTTTTTTGTTTTCACCTTCCAGACGACAGCGTTGTGAACCTATCCACTTCTGAAAATTAAATAACTAGCTGTGCTTTTGTAGGCTTTCCGTTTTTGAGATGTGTAGGGGGACGGATGTTCTATTAGATAGATGTAAATATCACTGGAGCTCAGGCAAGAACTTCGTCGAGGTTAAAGAAATAAAAATGTCAGCGGGTGCAGTAAATGGATCACAAGCTCCTAAAATTTTATTTTTTTCTAAATATATCTGTCTGGCTATAGTGGTATGGTCTATGGTTGATGGCGATCGTAGTTGAGTAGGCGGCACTGCTCGAAGTTGTGCACTGTTTAACGCCATTTTCGCTGTTTTGCTGTTCTTTTTGCCCGCCAGCTACCTATTGTAGTCACGTGACTGAAAACTATAAATGGTGACTTTTAGCATTATTTCTGTTGATCAGATTAGGTGCATAATGGAATGCACAATGTGCTTTCAATGGTGATTTTTAGCATTCTTTCTGTTGATCAGATTAGGTGGATTTCACAATGGAGTGGAGCGTAGTGATGGCAGCCTGACACTGAAGCGCCGGAAGTTCCGGAACGTGCTTCATACCTTAAACTACACCAACCATAAAACCACTGCTTCGAAGGTTGCTTTGGTACGGAAAAATCACGTGACATATTACTTGCGAAACAGCAACTGCTTCTTTCTCCGAATGAACCAGCTGAGTGGTTCACAGCGCCACGCACAAAACAGTCAGTTGCCTCGTTTTGAGTCTGAATTGTAGCGCCTTCAAAGCATAACAACTTCCGCGCACAACATTGCGTTTGGTTCGTAGTAGCTTATCTCTTTCTGTGACTCGTATTGATTTATCATCATTATGAAAGCATCTAGGAAGAGAGGTCGTTCTGACATGTGGGAACACTTTATTCTGATCGCTCATGATAAGGTGCGCTGGCTGTTAAATATTTAGGCTATAGGAAAAGTAGACTATATCAACAGGCTCAGTCCAAAAAGTGTAGAACAAATAATGTTTTTAAATCAAAATCTTTGACTGTTCCCTATCCAACATGGTTACACAAGCAGAGATGGGCAAAAATACATCAAAATGTATTTTGATACAAAATACAAAATACTCCTCAAATAAATGTATTAAAATAAAATACAAAATACTGGTGCCAGAAAATGTAACAAAATACAATACATGTATTTTGTATTTAAAATATAGGAAATACATTTTCTAGATTTTCCGTTTTCTCAGTTTGGTATAGCAGAGCATTCAGGTTTGGGCTATATAATGTACACAAAGCTCTGGTGAAACCCACAAAAAGGAAGAATCACAGAATGTCAGTGTAACTAAGCAAAGCTAGTAATTCGGCGGCCGCTATGGTGATTAAAGGGTTAAAAGACAACAACTTGATTGATTATGTATATATATATTTTTGCAGGCAGCAGCTGTGTGACTCTCGTGTTTTCACAAAACAGGGCTCTCAATGCAATGGGGCTCGCCCCACCGTGCTTTCGTCATACGTAATTGCGTATAAGGACGTCATACGGCTTTGATCAAGTCACAGGCCGTGTCTATTACCGCGCACTTGCACACTTCAAACACTGACTTTCAGTGCTTAGGGCATTCACACTGACAGAACCAGCAGAAATCAGGGCACTGAAAGTACCCGGATGGCGCACTGCAAACGGTCAAAAAATGCAGTGTGAAACGATGGACACTACTCATCCTTAATGGGCGCCATCTTGGCTACGTAGCGGAAGAGGAGGAGCCCTTTCGGCAGCCTTTCAGTTTGGAAAGTTGGCTGACTGACGCTTCGCAAATCACTTCAACCATTATTGCTGGTTACAATAACGGTGTTATCTGATGGTACAGTGTCTATTTCTCTGTAACTTTTGAAAAATCTAAGCGAGAAAGATAGTCCGCCATCTTTGTTTAAAATGTCCAGTTGGCCAGAGGAAGCTGGCGCACAGATTTATGGGTAAAAGGCTTGCACATTTGTGTCCGTCAGTGTTCCATTTGAGACAACGGCTGTGTTCGAATTCTTAGATAACTGTCTTAATCCTTGATCTCTTGTTGGACAGGTGTAGCACCTGTGTTGTCTGGACTAGTAGAAAAGAGCTACACTCACGAAGATTCTAGAAACTAGAGTTGAAATCACCATTAAAACTAAAAGCTTGCAAATAGTAAACACTTTATTTTGTACAGTTTCCTTGGAATGTTAATGTAGAAATTTGAATATGTTGCAGTCAGTGTATGAATAAGTGTGTGTAAATGTATAATTAAATAAAAGAAAATAACAAAAACATGTAAATATGCACCAAAATGTACATTCAATACGAATTAAAGTAGCAAAAGAAAATGCACCCTATATGAAACACTTCAGTAATCAAATATACACTTAAAAAACAGTGTACCAATTCAGTATGTTCAACAGGAAAAAAACAATGCAGGAAATCAATATGAAAAACAATATGGAAAATCAGTCAATCAACAGTCCTGTGTTCGTGTATGCAAAGGAGTCCCTTCTCAGTGTGAAAAAAGATTGCACTTATCTGTCCACGCGCAAAGATGCAAAGTGCTTGTTCAACTGTCGTCGAAGAAACCTTATGGTAGCTGGCCAGGCTACCACAGGTTTGATGCTCCATGCTCGGGGTGCAAAGATCTCCGTGGGAAGCTCGCCATCTTTTCTGAGTCTTCTTAAATCCAACTTAAAACCAATCGAAGCTCTTTTCTTAATTAAAAAATGAATTCAATCCACTCTCTGCTTGTGAAATGACAGGGTGAGACGAAAAAGGAAAGGAAAGGAAAATATATATCGTTATCCTTCAAAGTTATCAAGTTATCAAGTTCACGCTGCTTGCACTTCAGCTGAACTTCAACGGTTCTCGGAAACAAGAGAATTTCCTGCGCATGCGCAATGCGCATGACTGATTTTTTTAGCTGGGCTACACACTCCCCTCCTGAATGAGCATGCGTCCCTGCATGCGCCAGCTAACTAGATATGGATTATCACTGGCGAATTATCACTATCATTGATTGAATTAAGAACACTGTTAAAGCTTTCTAAAATAGTTTGTGCAAAGGAAATCAAAGGTTTTCCAAGTTTGGGATAATGGAAACGACCTGGGGGTCGTCGCACCCGTTCAGACCTACGCATGCTTTCTTCAGCTGCTTGTCTGTCAGTTTCTGAGGTTTCAGTATGGTTTTCAGTGTGTTTATCATTTTCTTCTGCCAACATTTCAGCAACTTCATGCCTTTCACCACTGGGGTCTGTTGTGCTTTGCTCTTCTGCATTACCCTCTACCAATGGATCGACTTCAGGCACATCTTCTGCCGGCATCAGAGCACTGTTCCGTCCTTCTGATGAATTCTCCCAGGGCACATCAGTGGTCTCTTCTGCCGGAGGTTCAGTCATTGGGCAGGGCTCTTGCAGCTTCACAGGGGATGACTGACTGTCAACAGGTTGAGCAGCAGGTGCAACTCTTGTGATGTCATAGGTCCTTGTGAACCTCTTCTCAGTGAATGATGGGGGGCCGAAGGGTTCGTCGTCATCATCGTCAGAATCTTCATCAAGTCCCTCGTCGGGGTCTCGAGAAGGATTTGCTCTGGTTCGAGGACGACGAATAGGCTTCGGTTCCGCTGGTTCATCATTCTCCTCAAACAAGTACCCGCAAGGCAACAAGAGGTCGCGATGTAGGGTTCGAGTTGGACTGTCTCCATTTACTGACTGGACCTTGTAGACAGGTAAGTTTCCCATCTTCTCCAGGACACGATAGGCAACAGACTCCCACTTATCAGCTAATTTATGCTTATTTCGCAGGCGGAGGTTTCTAACCAGAACTTGATCTCCCACTTCAAGCTTGGATTCTCGCACACGCCTGTCAAATCGTTGCTTATTCCGATCAGCCAACTTCTGAGCATTTGCAGTAGCAGTTTTGAAGCTCTCCTGTAAACGAGACTTGAGGCTCTGGGCATACTGGGAGTGTGACTGAGATTTGGCCTCCCTGACTGGCAAGTTAAAGGCAATGTCCACTGGTAATCTTGGATGTCGACCAAACATCAACTCATACGGACTGAAACCAGTTGCTTCATTTCTGGTACAGTTGTACGCATGAGCGAGTGGCTTCACAAAATCACACCAGTGACTTTTGTCTTTGTCTTTCAGCGTACCCAACATATCCAGCAGTGTGCGGTTAAAACGCTCAACAGGATTACCTCTCGGATGGTAAGGACTTGTTCGCACTTTCCTGATACCTGCTACAGCACAGAGTTCATGTATGACATGAGATTCAAAGTCCCTGCCCTGATCACTATGAAGCCGTTCCGGGAATCCATAGTGCACCAGGAAATGCTCCCAGAGACTTTTTGCTACTGTTCGCGCTTTTTGGTCTCTTGTTGGAATAGCAACAGCATAGCGGGTAAAGTGGTCTGTGATTACTAAAACATCTTTGATGTTGCGACTATCTGGCTCTATTGACAAGTAGTCCATACAAACCAACTCCATTGGCCTGGATGTTTTGATGTTTACTAAGGGGGCAGCACGTTCAGGCTGTGCTTTCCTCCTGACACATCGTCCACAGGTTTTCACCTTGCGCTCCACGTCGAATGACATTCTAGGCCAATAAAAGCGGGAACGCACTAAATCAAGTGTCCGATCGATCCCCATGTGGCCCATATCGTCATGGAGACACTTGAGCACGGAGGTTCTCAGCGCTTCAGGAAGTACAAGCTGATAAACAAGGTGGTCGTCACACTGGCGTTTCCTATACAAGATGCCATCTCTCATAACGTAACGCTTCCACTCCTTGATCATCAACTTGAGGTCGTGTGAATGAGTATCCGAATCTCCAGACACTGAACACCCTGCTTCCAGAGCCTGGATGACTCGTCCAATTATGGGGTCGTCTCTTTGGTGCTTGATCAGGTCCTCATCTGTGAAAGTAGGTATTAACACACATTTTTCAAACTCTTGCTCATCGCCATAAACATCTGGAACTGCATCAGCGCTCATGGCAAGAGACTCAACTAAGGTCACATCAGGCAGGTCATCACTACCTCCATCTGACAGATGACGGAGACAGGCGGCAGCTACAACACTGCAAGGTAAGTTTGTGCAATCCTGTGAAGCCAGATGCTGCGATGCAAACTCCATGATCCTCGCACTCTCTTCGGCAGAAGCAGGGTCGTCGTCTAGTGCATCATGGGGCATTCTGGAGAGAGCATCCGCATCCTGATTTTTGCTTCCAGGCCTGTACTTGATATTGAAGCTGAAGGTGGATAATGCCGCCAGCCAGCGGTAACCAGCTGCATCAAGCTTCGCGGAAGTGAGTACATATGTTAACGGATTGTTATCAGTTACTACCGTAAAGGTGTTCCCATACAAATAATCCTGAAACTTTTCAACTATGGCCCACTTCATTGCCAAAAATTCTAATTTATGGGCCGGATATCGGGCCTCACTCTTAGACAGACCGCGGCTCGCATAAGCTACAGCTCTCTGCTGACCCTCTTGTTCTTGATAAAGCACAGCTCCAAGACCAGTGGTGCTGGCGTCAGTGTGGAGTTCGTAGGGAAGCTTAGGGTCGGCAAACCCAAGTACAGGAGCTGATGTTAGTCTTGCTATTATACATTCGAAAGCTTGCTGGCATGCTGACGTCCACCGGTCAGAAAAGGGTTCTTTGGGGTTCAAGTAGGTTACATTCTGCGAAGGCTTTTTTCGACATTTGCTGGATGGTGGGTACCCAGCGGTCAGATTGGTTAATGGCTTCACTATCTTTGAGTAATCTTGCACAAAACGGCGATAGTATCCAGAGAAACCTAAAAATGACCGCAGTTCTTTCAAGGTCTGAGGCTTGGGCCAAGTCTTCAATGCACGGACCTTTTCTGGGTCTGTCTCAATCCCATTATGAGACACAATATGACCAAGATAACGGACACGTGACTGAAAGAATTTGCATTTCTCTGGAGACAGTTTAAGACCATTTTCTCTCAGACGCTGAAGTACAGTCAGCAGCCTTGCTTCATGTTCCTCTAAAGAAGCGGAAAAGACAATTAAGTCATCCAGAAATACTAGCACCTCCTTTAAATTGATGTCCTTCATACACTTTTCCATTAAACGTTGGAAAGTGCTCGGTGCATTTGTTGTCCCCTGTGGCATCCTGTTGAATTCCCAGAAACCCAAAGGACACACAAAAGCCGTCTTATGTTTATCTTCTTCCTCCATTTCGATTTGGTAGTACCCTGACTTCAAGTCCATAACGGAGAACCATTTGGACCCAGCGAGGGCAGAGAACGCCTCCTCCAAGTTGGGCAACGCATAAGCGTCCTTGATGGTTTGAGAATTGAGCTTCCTATAATCTACGCAAAGTCGAACATCGCCATTCTTCTTCCTCACTACTACAATAGGAGAAGAGAAGGGGGATTCCGACTCACGGATTACACCAGCATCAAAAAGCGTCTTAAGGTGTCTTTTGACTGCTTCAAAGTCACGAGGATGGATAGGCCTGGGTCTTTGCTTGAAGGGGGTGTCATCTTTCAGCTTGATGCGATGCTTAACCTTGGTGGCATGGCCGAAGTCCAGGTCATGATGCGCAAAAACATCAGTAAAAGTATTCAACTTCTGAGCAACTCTTTTCCTCCACTCCTCTGGAAGAGGGGATTCTCCAAAGTCGAACCTCAAGCTGGAACTAGTTGTCTGAGCACAGTTTTGGTAAGAACCTGTGCACATTATGCCAGACTTGTCTGCCATTTGATGATTTTCCAGGACTTGATGAGCAACACTAAGCTGAGCAACAACACAATTTAGATGAAGAGTTATGTCATGATCAGTTTGGTTTCTGACCCATACAGCAAACTTGTTGGGTGACTTCTTAGGTAAGGTGATAAGACATTGATCAACAAGAATTCCACCAGGTAAGGAAGACAGTGTGGGTTGTTCTACTAAAACATATGGTTCATTGGGAATGGCATTAATTCTCATGGAACAATCCAACGCAACTCTCTGACCAGCCGGTATGGTTTGTCTTGTTCTCCCTTTAAGTGTCATCAGTCCCACTCGTCCACTGGTGCTCTGACTTTTCCTTAGCTCAAGAATTTTAAGGATCTGTGCATAGCCATGCACTGAAGAATGCCTACTCTTAGAGCTGTGTCCATGATATTCACTGTAGACTGTGTCAAGCAGGTTAGTCCCAATAAGGATGGTTACTTCACTATTAGAGCATGCATCAGGAACAACCAAGGCTAAAGTGGAAACTGGGTTTTCATTGTTGATGAATTCTTTTGGGAGCTTCACGCTAATCTCCACATATCCAAGATATGGCACAGATTGGCCATTGGCACCCTTTACCTCTATGAGGTGATCTAAAGGCTTGATTGGCTGTGCTGACAGATGATCATTATAAAAAGAAAGAGACACTGTGGTTACTTGGGATCCGGTGTCTAATAAGCAGCTACAGTCAACACCGGAAATGTTAACCATGGCAGTACACCGTTCACCCACTAATCTAGACTGTGGTTTACATCTGGTTTTCACACGATGAGACTGTATGATAGGCTGACAAACAGTGTTTTGCTTGGGGCTATTACTACCTAGTTCTGCTCCCATTTGCCCCCCAACAGAAGCAGACTTTAGTTTAAAGATGGAGTGCTGAAAGAACCATTAAGCTCCTCCCAAGCTCTTTGCTTCTCCCTAAGTTCTTTTTTCTTAGCCTCAACCAGTGCTGGGTTAGGCTCATCGCTACAAGAAGGTGAAATATGACCATCTTCCCCGCAATTGAAGCAATACCAGGGTCTGGGCTTTTTATTCGCTTTCCCTGCAAACTGCTGTGGTGTCTCTTGTTTGAAGTCTTTAGGTTTGGTTTTTCTATATTTTTCTGTTTTGCTGCTAGCCCCTACATTTTGTTCTTTTGAAACTTTTAGAGAAGCTAACTGAGCTTGAAGATCAGCTATTTGCATTCTCATTTTCTTGGTTTCTGAGGGGAGGTCAGAGGTAACAGAAAACATGTCAACCTCAGCAGCAAAAGGGTCACACACAGCATGCAAGTTGGACTGAGCTTTTGCTTTTGGAAAGCCAAGATGCTGTTTCATGCGGCTTGTCTTTGCGGCTTGTTTGTCTTCCTCTGTCCGTAGCAGAAGCATGAACTCAGATAGAGATGGTGGGTTATCTAATTTCCGCTCAAGCTGGAGATTTGTGATCAAGCTGTTGTTCCAGCATCCTCTGCAGAATTGTTTCAGCAACTGGCGGTCCATTTGACTGGCAGGTAGTCCACCTCTCTTTACTACTGCACTGAGAGAGATCTGCAGCCTATGTAAATAAGCAGAAGGTTTCTCGCCAGCATTCTGATTTGTACTAAGAAACTTTGCAAAGAGTTCGTCTCCATCGCCCACAGCAGCATAAGCAGAATCCAACAAACTTAAATAACAAGCAGAACTCGCCTGAGGGCCTAAATGCTTCACCATGGTCGCTGCAGGAGACAAGAGACTTTCAACAATTTTCCTAACCACTTGCAGATCAGGAAAAGAAGAATCCTTGAGATAGAAGTCAATGTGGCTCCGCCATGTTTCATAATCAACTTCCATTGCTGGAACAGGACTTTTCCCAGAGAAGGATCTTAGTTTCAGAGAGCGATGCCTGGAAGAAACATCATCACCCTTCACTATGTGCTCGACGACTAATCTTTGAACATCAGGGGTACTTAGCTGATCAACTGGTAAGCGTATGGCTGTTGCAGAAGTGGGAACTGAACAAGTCAAGATTCTGGGTAAAGGGCTTTGAGTGTTCCCTTTTGGAAAAGGGCAAGTTCCTTGAATTACATCCTCATCCTCATCTATCCGTATGGATACATCAGCCCTGTTTAAATGACAGCTTGGGGATTTCCCCAAGCTTACATCTTGTGTGGAAGATTCACTTTTAGTGGACACTCGGATTCTGGCTAACTCTTCTTGAAGCAATGCTTCAAAGTCTATGCCACCTAATTTTGCAACATTTTTCAGTTCTGTTATATAGCTACTGGTAAGGCTAGATCCGAGAGATGTGGTAAATAGAGTAGACAGCAGTTTAATGTGATGAATCACACTTGGTTCAGAAGGGGACATTTTGGAAAAAGGTAGTTCATACTTAAGTTTCTCTATAGCTGCGCCACTGTCATACTCTACAACAGCAGTATTCAGAAAAACTGGATCTGGGCTATCTATCTGCAAGACTCTGCTTACAGTGCCATATGTACGTAGGAACTCAAAAATATAATCATCAGCCTCAGAATGAGACAATCCACTGACTAACAAGGCATTAGGCACTTTGATGTTTTCAGATCTTATGACATCCATTTTTAAATGCTTAAATGTTAGGGCAACAAGGAAAAAAAATTATTTCTCGCAATAACAGGTGAGGAAACTGTACAAACAAAAGCCACAACTCTCCTGGCTAGCTCGCCACTATTATGTAGCACCTGTGTTGTCTGGACTAGTAGAAAAGAGCTACACTCACGAAGATTCTAGAAACTAGAGTTGAAATCACCATTAAAACTAAAAGCTTGCAAATAGTAAACACTTTATTTTGTACAGTTTCCTTGGAATGTTAATGTAGAAATTTGAATATGTTGCAGTCAGTGTATGAATAAGTGTGTGTAAATGTATAATTAAATAAAAGAAAATAACAAAAACATGTAAATATGCACCAAAATGTACATTCAATACGAATTAAAGTAGCAAAAGAAAATGCACCCTATATGAAACACTTCAGTAATCAAATATACACTTAAAAAACAGTGTACCAATTCAGTATGTTCAACAGGAAAAAAACAATGCAGGAAATCAATATGAAAAACAATATGGAAAATCAGTCAATCAACAGTCCTGTGTTCGTGTATGCAAAGGAGTCCCTTCTCAGTGTGAAAAAAGATTGCACTTATCTGTCCACGCGCAAAGATGCAAAGTGCTTGTTCAACTGTCGTCGAAGAACCTTATGGTAGCTGGCCAGGCTACCACAGGTTTGATGCTCCATGCTCGGGGTGCAAAGATCTCCGTGGGAAGCTCGCCATCTTTTCTGAGTCTTCTTAAATCCAACTTAAAACCAATCGAAGCTCTTTTCTTAATTAAAAAATGAATTCAATCCACTCTCTGCTTGTGAAATGACAGGGTGAGACGAAAAAGGAAAGGAAAGGAAAATATATATCGTTATCCTTCAAAGTTATCAAGTTATCAAGTTCACGCTGCTTGCACTTCAGCTGAACTTCAACGGTTCTCGGAAACAAGAGAATTTCCTGCGCATGCGCAATGCGCATGACTGATTTTTTTAGCTGGGCTACACAGGCATAGGCGGAGATCCCGGGGGGGGGGGGGGGGACGTATCCAACAATCATTGGAAACAAAACTTTTTTTTTTTTTAAATATAGTAGTATGAAATAAAAATACGACGACACAAGCGGTGCTAATTATAGACGTAAAACAATGTGCTTTTTAAGTGTTGAAAAATCATGTTCCCCCTATTCCTCAAAGTGGTTTGGTTCACATGCTGTTTCCAACGGGCAGGGCTACCGGCAGCTCCGTGTTTCAGTTATTCAGCCCAGTAGCCTACACGGTCAGATTGTGAGACTGTTTCCTCCTCTGTCCCCTGTCGCTGCCGCTATGATACACGATATGTAAAGAGATTTACCTCATTCTCGAACGCAGTAAGAACATGTAAAGAAGACGTTTTTACAATGAAATGGGATCTCTGTGGACAGGTGTCTGACGAGACAGGTCCTTTCAGGGGAAGGTATCTCAAAAACCGTTGATTTCAAACAGTCTATTAAGATAGCATGTACGGCAACATGTACGGCAATATGTGACGTCATCACGCTGTGTGTGCTTATTTTCTAGCTAGCAGCTACTGTTAGCGACCTGGCTAACGGATACATCGCTAACGAAATCAGACTATTTTTGTTAATCAATCATGACATAATTACATAGTACACTGTTTATTTCTCGGTAACTTTAAAAAAAAAAATGACCAAAAAAAGCAAATAAACTTACATCGGTGAATACTTTTGTGGAACTTCGACAATTTCATCCGCCATCTTTTTTTAAATTTGTCTCTGGTTAGGGAATGGCGCAGAGAGTTATGGGTAATAGCTGCTGCCATCGAGACATCAAGGCAGCTCATATGCTCTCTTGAAAAATGACCGTTATGTGACGTATTTCAAGGTATCTTATTAAAGCGGAAGAGAAAGTTTAAGACATTTCAAACAGTCCCTGCTCCCTTAATAGGAAGGTAGGAAGGAAGGAAGGAGGCATTTTAAGACATTTCGAACAGGGCCAACACTAATCAGCGACAGAACGCACTACAGATGTAAGTGCTTAGGGTGCACTACGCACGGTAATAGACACGGCCACATTCTGTCAAGATGGCTAACGTTCAGTGCAACAACTCGATTCGCTCTTTGAAAGAACCTTCTTTAAGTCGGCGTACTAATGAAGATAAATTGACAAGGATCAAGACAGCTATCTAAGTTTTCGAACACAGCCCTGTTTTCTGAAAAAAAAATGGATTTAACATGAGAGTCAATGAGAGATATCTGGGGCGATTTCCATTTCGCCCCAAAAGGGGGGTGGGGGGGGGGGGGGGGGGGGGGGGGGGGAATGCATTTGAAGCACCACTTTTGCCTGACTGTTGCCTGATTCGACAATGACATTCAGAGGCATATCAGACGGTCTAGTGGTAGAATCCGACAGAAAAACACCTTCTGCCTAAACACTGGAGAAAAGTATTTTGAGTATTTTAAATACAAAATTACTCCACTCTAAAGTATTTTGTTACAAATTACGTTCGATTTTTCAAATTACAAATTACAAAATACTCAAAGTAATTGAAATACTGCCCATCTCTGTACACAAGCACACCCAACTTGTGCCATATTTGTCCAGCACATCCTTTCCCCAAGCACTCTCTCTTCAATAACACAATATACAAAAAAGAATTAATCATTATTTGTAAAAAAAAAAATATATCACAATCTTTGTATACGGGTGCATGTGTGTGTGTGAGTGTGTGTGTGTGGGGGGGTGCGTGCACACTAGATTGTCATTGTTTTAAAGCTTCGTGCCACTGTCTAGCTGGGCTAATTTAGTTGCAGCCTTGGCACATCACCAGGAGAGGTCACTGTTACTGAAGCTTCAAGTAATGAACCGATTTTTGAAACAATGTGCCTAATGGTTCAATGCTTTACCAAAGCTTAATTTGCCCATCACTAGTGGAGCGCACAATGGAATGTTTAAAATCCAACGCAACTATGACAGTGATGCCTCCATTTGGGACACAGTTCTTCGCTTTATTCTGATGTTTCACTAATGTCACCATGAATTCCTATGTTAGCATGTTTGTCTCTACACGGATAGAAACCCATGTCATTTTTGTCACCTTTCTACTTTGAACTCTTTGCCCTCTCTGTATATTCAACTTTGGAAGGACAAATAGCCATGTACAAGTCATGAAGATTGTCAGACTGTTGCATAGCAGGGCTAAGGTGCCATGTTACATGTTGCTCACATTTGAAGGAAAATATCAATTCACTTTATTAGCATTCATTTTCCTCTTAAAGAAAAAGAGTTTTTTGCTTTTTTATACATTTTGCATTTTGTTCTGTTGTCTTTACTGCATCATAGTAAATGTGTCCTTTACTGTCCTGTAAGCATTCATGCCAGACTTTTCTCTAGTCGTACTGAAGTCCAGTGTGTTGTAGTTGCGTCCACCTTTTCTGATGTGAGTGTGAAAGTTACACTGAACGCTACTGAAACTAGTTAAGACAGAATAAGGACATCCAGTGAGCAACCTAAACTCTTTAAGATCCTTCCTGATATTACCTTTCCTAAACTCTGCCTTGAAATTTATGTTATTCTATTGCAGGGAAAGTGAGAAATGTGTTTTAAAAGCATGCTCATGTTGACATCAATATTTCTCATGAGGCTGCCAGGTACAGTAGACATAATGTAATACTTCCAAGATATGCTAGGATGATATGGTCTATACACTATGAATCTATACTATTATTTTAAATCACATCGTAAGGTATACTAACTGTTATTTTAACATATTCATTTGACACTCCCAAACTCCCCATACACAGGCATTAGAATGATTTATTACAATACCTGATCAGTGCCAGGAAAATACTCTTCTCAAAGCTGTTTGCATTTAAATCTTTTATCCAAATTGACTGATCATTGTGCCTGTGTTTCAGGTGTTCAGTGTGGAAGGAGTGTGACCTACTCCTCCACACGAGTCTGTGGCCTTAAAGGGGCATCAGTGGTCCTGCCCTGCAAATATGAATATTCTAGGGGTGACACATATAGGATAGGAGAGTGGTACGAAAAGAAAAAAGCGAAAGTCAGAGAACACAGTGACTCTTATTATCCTGACTGCAGTCTGAAAATAGACAAACTTTCAGATAAGCACTCTGGTGTTTATCACTTTCAGTTTTACACAACCGACTACAAGAACAGACCCACACATTGGATAACAGGCAGATCTGGTGTTACAGTCTCCGTTACACGTAATGATGAACATATGAAACTCAAAATTTGTTTTATTTTTTCTGGACATAATTTAAATGATATTCAGGGTTGGAGCCACAATGACTTCTATCCTCTCTTCTCAGACCTGAAGGTGAAAGAGTGTGCTGTTGTAGGGAAACAGAATCAGACTGAACTGACCTGCAGCACCTCATGCAGATTGAGCTCTAACACTCAGTATGTCTGGTACAAGAATGGACAGCTTCTACAAGACAAAACCACAGCCTCTATACTACTAGACTCAAGCAGACCCTTTGAAGTGAACAGTTACTCCTGTGCTCTGAGAGGTTATGAGGCTCACCATTCCTCTGCAGTGTGTGAGTAGTGATGGGACATTCTACTATTTCATGTCAGATGTATGGGATACTTGGATCTGACTGTCAATTACAAAGATTCAGGAGATGAAACAGTCTGTTACTCAGGCAACTTGTGTTTTATATACAGATAACCATATAGATGCCTTTCATAATGCTAATCTTAACATGCATGTGTAAGCTGATAGATTTGGTGTTTAATACTCATGTTTTACACCTGGCAGTAGGTGCTCCATCTGAACAGTGTTGGCGTGTTACCTACTCATCAAACAGCATCTGTGTATTAAATGGTTCATCGGTGGATATTTCCTGCACTTACCAATGTCCCAGAGATCACCGCATCAGCACAACCTTCTGGTTTAACAAGCAGAAATCAAGCCGTCTCCCAGTAGATTTAAGTTTGAATGAAGACTATCAAAACCACACAGAGTATGTTGGGAATAAAGAGAATAGTTGTACCCTGAGACTGAAAGACATGAGAGAGAGTCACTCTGGAGATTATGCCTTCAGGTTTACAACAGAACAGGGGGAGGGTTACTCTGGATTACCTGGAGTTATCATCTCTGTTACAGGTAGGCCCATTAACTATTTTGATAATGAAATGTGTGTACACGTGTGTACACTGTGTCCCCCCACACATAATATATCCTCCAGTTCTGCAGGTGCTGATAACTCCTGAAGCAGTGAAAGAGGGAGAGAAAGTGACACTCACCTGTAATACAACCTGTATTCTGAGCAACAACCCCACCTTCATCTGGTACAAGAACGGACAGCCTGTGACCTTGAACCACACAACCAGAGACAACAGGCTGATTCTGAACCCAGTCAGCAGTGAGGATATGGGCAGTTACTCCTGTGCTGTTAGAAGACATGAGAGTTTCTTTTCCCCTGATGTGTTTCTCAAAGTCCGATGTAAGTTACTACAACTGACTGCAAATGTGTACAGATGTGTACAGATGTGTACATATTGCATGTAAAATATATTGTGTCTTGTCTATTTGTAGGTCTAAGTTCTAACTGCTATCGAAATCAGATACAGCAATGAAATGTTTTCATTTGTCACATGCTTGCTTTTGTTATTTATTAAGATAAAACTTGCACAAATTTTAACAGACAAGCCAAAGAATGTCTCAGTGTCTATCAGTCCTGGGGAAATAGTGGAGGGCAGTTCTGTGACTCTGACCTGCAGCAGTGATGCCAACCCACCAGTGCACAACTACACCTGGTATATGAGGACTGGAGCTGAATCTCTTATTAGGGGCACAGGTGACAGCATCAGCTTCAATGTGACCACTGATTCCAGTGGACTTTACTACTGTGAGGCAGAGAATGAAGTTGGCTCTCAGAACTCTACTGGAGTTGCAGTTTCTACAGAAGGTCAGTGTTGTGTAGTTTTATGACAATACTAAAATATATTTCTGCCTGTTAAAAGTCTGCTGTTTGTTTACAAAATTCTGTGATGAATATGTAATTCAATGCTTGTGATGATGATTAGAAGGAGGAGGTTTGAAACAGCTGTGACTGTTGTCTCATCTTGCCACATGATGGCATTGAGAATGGAAAGCCAGTTAGCTTTTCCTGCAAAGTATCACTTTGTTGATAATCTTGCATGAATTTACTGTTTCAAGTCTTTCATTTCCCCTTTGAAGTGGCTGATATCATCCTGTCAGCTGTTATCACCATAATCATCATTCTTGCTGTCCTGCTGTTACTTGGAATTGTATATATGAGGTGATTCAGTGACATTTGCTTCCTCTGAAACAACAAAAACAGGCACACCATGTATATTGCTAACTGCATATTATTTCTATGTATGAATATATATAACTTTGACAGTGCAATGCCGAATGTTCATCACTAAACTGTAGTTTAAATTTAGGAGCGCCTGACAGCAGATTTTAGGAAGCTTTCTCTGTTTCCTTTTCAGTAGATGTGGAGGAGCTGTGAGAAAATGCAGAGGAAACCAAAAGGTGATATGAAGCTTTTAAAATCCATCAAATAAACTGTCAAAATGCTGCATGCTTGGTGACAGTGAATTGGGCTTTGTCAAGATTTAGAATCATCTCCTTCTACCAATATTTTCATAGGCTGTCCATTCTGATGCCCATGATGAGACATACACAGCTCTCAACCCCAGGAGCACATCCTCTGAGTATGACACTCTGCAGGTAAGTCATCCTAGACTGATGTTATCAGCCTTATCATGTATGTTAGTTAAATCAGTGATAGCACTGCCCTATGTAAAACCTTAACCACCATCTAACACAGTTTTCAGTCATGACATTGACAATGTCTTCTGTGTGTTGACATATTTCAGAATGTGAGGAATGTGAGTGACACCTACATGCCTCTCCAGAGAAGAGCTCAGGCCTCAGTGTATGAGAATCTGCAGAGAAGAGAGACACCCCAGTCAGAGATGGAGCTGAAGGATCTTGGGATGTGATGCCAACCCCAACCATGACTTCTGGACTCTCCATCTCATACTTACTGCTGTCACAGTCTAACGTTGTAAAGGGATCTTATTATCAGTGCTAACAGTTCCCTGCTTTCCCATGCTAGGGACATTTAAGGTTTCTCCATTGGTGTAGGTTTCTATGACTCTCATCATCATTTAGCACCAGTCAACCTCTAATCTTATAATAATAATTAAGACCTTTGTCAGGTTTTTAATGGCACACACGACACACGTGCATATATGGAGGCGACACAGGACACACACACACATACACACGCAGGTAGGCCTGAGGTCACGGTGAATTTATTTTCTGCTTTTTCCCATCCTGGACTGTCCTTCCTCAAGGACCCCCCAGGACCAGTGGGCAGCTTTGCAGCGCCCGGGGACCAAGTGAAGTGAACTGTCCATCTTTGGTCAGGGATGGACATGAGTTCTGTTATTTTGCATGTTTTTACTGTTGGGGTTCTTAGTGGAGGAAACCCCTTGTGAACACGGGGAGAACATGCAAACTCCACACACAAAGGCCCGGGAGATAGCCCACCTGAGCACTGTGCACTCTGGGGAGGACCTGCCCTCCAGAGCCAACAGCGCCCCATGCGGGAATCGAACCCATGACCTTCTTGCTGTGAGGCAGCAGTGCAAGCAACTGAGCCACCGTGCCACATCAACTTTCTATTGCATTTTGTAATGTAAGCATTGTGGAAGTTACATGTCTGTGTATTTTTCTTTTAATGTGCACACTCTTAGTTTACCCATGTGGTTTAGTTTAAAATGTGGCTTATTAGCATTATTTGTCAGGAGCTGTGGCGTCACGGTCTCTGGATTCTTATTTGATTTGATTGTCTTTAATGTATGTAATGTTTTGGATAATTTTGTTCTCTGTTGATGTCCATAATGACGTTTTATCCTAAAGAAATCTGTTATTATGTTTGTGTATTTGATTGTGTACTTCATGTTGATATTCCAAAAAAAATATTTTCTGTATCTTAATAAAACTGTTGTGTGCATAATGTTGTTAATGTCCTTTGTTGAGGGGTGAATGCTCTTTATATGTATAGGGCCTTTAAGGGGGGGATTCAACTTGTGTACGGATCAAATAAAAGACATTTCTTCAACATTCATTAGTGTTGTAGCATAAAGATGGCCCTGGTCCTGGTTCTCCCTCCTGGGCCCCGTCCTGCTCCTTGTGGAGGTCGCTCAGCTCTGGTGCCTCCTCAGAGGGCAGAGGGCCGGTGAGCGGGGGGCTGCTGATGTTGTGGACGGTCTGGCTCTTGCCTCCACTGCTGACCAGGCTGGACTCGCTGGAGATGGTGTTGGTAAAGACCGTTTCCAGAGTGAAGGGGTAGCCGAAGAGCGGTGGCACCAGGGAGGCCTTGGGGAGGCCGGGGACCTCGGGGGCCCCTGCGCGTGGGGCCTCTGTGGATGACTCTCTTCCCGGCTAGTCGAGCACAGAGGTGGGGTTGGCGGTCAGGTTTGTGGTCAGGTTGACTCCTTTGTCTGCGGTAGTCTTGCGGGGCGAGTGTGTGGCTGACTTAGACATCCTGCTGTGGAAGCTGGGGCAGCGGATGAAGCCCTCAGAGGTGTAGAACACGCTACTGGCGCTACTGGTAGCTTGGAGAAGGTCCGTGCCACCCAACATTGACCCCTGACCTTCACCTTGACCCTCTCTCCTCAGCGTGAAGAGTTTGTAACTTTACACACAAAGACAATGAAAGAGTTACTATGCCCCATGTTTGCATTTTTAGGGGGTTATGACTTGGTGGAATGTTGCATTTTTTATGTTAGATTAATTTTGCCTCATGGGGACGTGGATGCAGCTCCACTGCTCAAAAGCAGAAACCCAGCAGTCAGCTTTAGCATTAGCCTTTAAGAAGACAAAGAGCTACGAGGGGCAAGGCGTAATGGTCAGAGTGGAGCGGAGCTTTTCTGGGTCTTACACAGGGAACGATGTAAGAAGGACTTTGTGTTTCTCCTTCTGTCTGTTCCACATGAGGGGGAACATTTTCAGGATGGCAACTTTTGCAGCACTGCAGCAAAGGAGGGCGGATGGAGTGAAAAAAGAAGGAGGAGAGGAGAGGAGAGGAGACACAATATGGCACACAAAGAGACAAAGAACTTGTACTGGGCCATGATCTTTTCCTCCAGTTTCTCTTTCTGCCTTCTCAGTTCATTCAGTTTGTCTCTGAAAAAGGAAAGAAAATGCACCCTTACGTGAAACCTTATTGTCTATGACACCTTTAGTGTCCCTCAGCTATGGATGGGAACAAAACAACTACTCGTCGTACTCAATCAGAAACAAGAGCCTGTTTGTGTGCTAATTAGATGCACCTTTGCAAAGCATAGGATCGTCAGCTTGAAAATGCAGTGTAGTTTAACCACAACTACTTTTCAAAGTCTAACGTCCGTTGGGATGACGCAATGTAGAGAGCAAGCTTTACACAACAGTAGTGTCTGCTAAGGGCCTATAGGATTCTAAAACCTGACTGCAATTGGCATGGTGTAGTGTGGCGCCCCCTGGTGTCCATGTACCTCACACTGGTTGGTGAGTTTGGTGGAGGTGATGTCCAGTTGCTGGTGCTGCTCCCTGAGCTTGGAGAGGTCGGTCTCCAGGCGCGTCTGCTCCAGCCGGGAGGCGTTCAGCAGGCTCTTAAGGCTCTTGTGCTCCGCCTGCAGCTCCTTATTCTCCCCCAGAAGCTTCTGGTAGGTCTGGTTCAGCCTGCAGGATGGAGGAGATGGTCGTGGGACAGAGATCATAGAAGTAATGTACACACTCCTCAGTACAGGAACAGCTACAATCATCAGCATTTATTCATGTGTACACTGTGTGTGTGTGTGTGTGTGTGTATGTGTGTGTGTGTGTGTAATGTGTGTATGCATGTAGACGTGTCTGTGCACGTGTCTTTGTGAGCCTCCCCCTCCTGTCCTCTAGGGGATGGTGCCCCACCTGAGTGTGTGCTTTTGTGTGTGTGTGTTTCTGCACCTCCCTCTACCTTGTGCTCCAGCTCAGCGATCAGTGCCTCGTACTCGGCCGCCTGGCACTCATGCAGTGCCGCCAGACGCTTGTGGTCGTGCTGCATCAACTTGTTGATGGTGTGCAGGTCCTCGTGGTCGCGCACTGCCCCATCCCTCTCGCTCTCAGCACTGTACTGCTAACGCTGCAGCTGCGCATTATCCGCCAGCAGGGCGGCGCTCTGAGAGTTAAATACGGACTTCTCCAGAGAGAGAGAGAGAGAGAGAGAGAGAGTGAGAGAGAGACAGAGAGAGAGAGAGAGAGAGCGAGAGTGGTTGTGACAGAAGCGAACTTCTACCCAGCCTACATCAATAGTTTAAGTGATAATTCTTCCCTCTTTGAAAAACCCATACACACACATGCACACACATGAACATACACAGACATACACACACATGCACACACACACACACACACATGAACATACACAGACATACACAGACATACACACACACACACACATGAACATACACAGATATACACAGACATGCACACACACACACACACACACACACAGAAACCCTGACCTGCAGCTGCACATTCTGTCATAACAGCAGTACAGCTGCAACAGCACATGTATATGTACATATATGTGTGTGTGTGTGTATGTGTGTCTGTCTGTTTCACTGTTCTTCATTCTTAGAGACATTTCCTCTGCTGGATGGATGACAGACAGCTGTTGTGCCCACTCACATTCCTCTCCACATCGATGAGGCGGTCCTTAACCCTGAGCAGCTAGCAAGTGACCTTCTGGCTCTCCCGTTGCCACTCTCTTACTGAGCCCTCCCCCTGGGCGGAGACTGAGCATGGGCCACGCCCACCTACTACTGCCCGCTCCTCCCCCTCCTGCCTCTGCAGTGCCTCATAGCTCAGCTTCACCTGGGCAGATGTCCAAGGTCAAAGGTCAACATAAAGCGATGCTGCATCTTGAGAATGCTGTGTGTAACCAATGAGAATGTGTGAGAGGATTTTTAGAGTGTTTTTCTCTCCGTGTGTGGGTCTGTGTGTCATCACCACAGCAAATGAAACTTGTGTACAGATCAAATAAAATGCATTTCTTCAACATTCATTAGTGCTGTAGCATAAAGTTTAAATAAATCCTAACAGTGGCAGTTAGTTGTGGTTCCCTGTCTTCTTTTGAACATACAGGGGTCCAAAAATGTTTTAAACTCTTTTTTGTGTGGGTACATATCAGAAAGAAATACAGCGTAGTAATTTATCAATAGCTTAAGAAAACATGACAAACATAAAGTATCAGAAATATATCAGGTCTGTGTGTATATTTTGGATCACGTGTTCAGCTTTGGATTGTTGCACCAGAATGTCCTGATGCTAGTTGATTGCCAGTCACACTCAATCCAATAACTGTATTACCTATGTACATTTGAAATTGTACACACAGAAATGACAACATCTTCAGCAGGTCTACTGCAAATCTGATCAAACAGTAATTTGGACAATACTGGCGTATTGTATTTACTGGTATTCGAGCAGTTTCAGAGGAGATAACAGTGTTACAGTAATTGTTTACGGACAACAGGTCTGGCACAACCACATTGTCTGGGCATTTTTCAGTCAGCAACATCTCTATGTATTCGCAAAGCTGTACAATGTCATTCTGTTATGTTGCAAACAGTAAACACAACAGGCTTTCAACAAGAGGACGTTGTTTCAATTTTGATTTCCAGTGTTTCCATCTCCTCCTCACGAGAGTAGTCACCAACTTATCTAATATACCAGCCACATCGATTTTCCATGTGCCACATTGAATTAATACAAACTGTCCCCGTTCATTTCTACCACAAAGTGATTTTCTGACTTTTGATAAAACACTAATATGGTTTAGGTGAGTTAATTTCAGATTTTAAGGTCAAAAGGTTGCATACGAGTTTTCCTCTGCACGCTTGTAATGTGAGTTTAAATTTACACTCACTAGTTTTAAACCTGGCAGAAAATCATCAGAATTTATCACCATGTGGAATTCGTCAGGGTCACCATTTGTAAGGACAGCCAAAATGTTACCAACGATAGAAAACACCAGACTGGAAGGTTTATACGTCTGAACCTTATGGGACAGTAGATGCCCTAAGACCCCCCACCAACCCTGGTCGTCAGGCCAAGGCTCTGGGGTGCCTCATAGCAACCAATGCATGGGGTTGCTGTGAAAACAAACAGTCCAGGTTGAGAAGCTGTGGTGTGACCCCAAACCTTTGACCCCCCTGGCCAGAAAATTGACATTCAGAGTGAATTCTGCCTTACAATGAACTGAAGAAGGACTCTTTGAATTGAGCATATAAAAACACACAGCCTTATAAAACACAATAAAAACGGTCCTTACAAAGACACTCCAAACACAATCACGGGTCAACCAGGATACATATTCTGATAACTGTGCAGGTGTCCTTAACTTGGGGTGAAGCAACCATAAAAGCTTGTTTGCTTTGATTGTAAAAGATGCACCCTCATTTTTAAAACCACCCACTCTATGGTTTGGGCTATACTCCAAACAATCTTATGTGCTCACATGGCATAGTGTGAAAGTATCCAATAGCCTACCATTAAGTGCCACAGCAGTGCAATATTAGATTTGGTGAAGGAGAATACCTGGTATGTAAAAGGTTTTTAAATTCACTGTAGGCCTTCACTATACCCTGCTGATAGTGTGCATTTTAGATATATATTCTTCTACCAGCTTAAAATGGTTCACAAAAGACTTTTCAAATGCAGAGGGGGGACTCTGCAAAAGTATCCACAGTTTAGTTCACATAGTCTACTGATATGGTGAATTTGTGAAAAAGTGTACAATGTATTGAAACAAGTGTGAACATGATGGGAGAAAACTGTATTATCAGTGCTGATGTCATATGGGGAGGTTGAGTAACAGTGTGTGGTCCATGTTTGTGTCACGTCTTACTTGTTTCTACAGGAGTGTTTTATTTTGCTTGTATGTTTGGGTTGCCGTGTCTTTAATTAGGACCACTCATTGTTGGAACTCTCTGTCGGGCACCGCCCTCTTGAGGATTTGTTAAGTTGTTGCACTGATGTCAGAGTCTGCTCCACGAGATCCCTGTTCTTAGTTGGTCAGCTGTTTCACCGTCAGACAGCGGCCCAGGGGAGCTACGTTGAGCAAAAACTGAGGGTTGTCTGTCTTGTCTGTCTCTCTCTCTCCCTCTCTGTCTCTCTCTCTCTCTGTGTCTCTCTCTCTCTCTCTCCTGCAGTGGACGCTGACGGACTGATCAGGAATTACACTGTGGACTGTGCTCCATTCTGCTGTGGTTGTAAATGGACTTTAGATAGATAGATGGTGTACCTTTACAGTTTTTCTCAATTGCTTACACACATTTTTTTTAAGCATACCTAATTTTCTCAAAACTCTAAACACAAATCCAAAAACCACACACATAGAATGCAAAACCCTCCATATCTCCTGCAAAATGCTACTTTGCCTTCAAAACAATGTTATGTCTCCTTAAAATGGTATTTTGTGTTCAAATGACACACACAGACCATCATATGTGTAGACATTTCTCCTCCTCGTCCTCCTATTACTCCTTTGCCTATCTGATCACCTCTCACTTCAATGTTGCCATCCATTGTTCTCCAAAACAGGAGCTCACCTGTGGCCCTTATATTGCTAAAGCAATACACAAGGAGATTTGGCATTGATTAAGTGTGCAAAATAGAGAGGATTGTGTGTAGTGTTTTGAAGAAAGTGTGGTTTAGAATTGAAATCTGGGTCTAAAGCAGGAAATGTGTTTATAGTTCAGCAGAATTGGTTTAGGGAGTTAGCACATGAGTTACAGGTTGTGGTCATTGTGTCATAAGTTTTGTGTATAAACAATTGAGAAAAACTATAAACACTCACTCTGATATAAGTAAAAAGTAAAGGCAACTTTACATTTGAGACTTGACCATGACTTGTAAATGTCTGTCCACAAAGCTACATTTACAGTTTTTCACAATTGTTAACACACGTTTTTCAAAACAATAGCGGCTTTCTCAAAACTGCACACAGAAAACTGAAAACCTCACACACAAAATGCTAAACCTGACACTCCCTATGCAAGACGACTCTTTGCCATCAAATCTCTTAACTGTTCACAAAATGGAACTCGTGTTTTCATTTGGTACACACAGCCATATTTTCAAAAGACACACACATACATTCATTGAGTACACACAACTAAGCATTTGCTGTACACTACCAAGCATTTACAGCACACTGAAGTGCAAAATTGAAAACACAATCATCGAAATGGAACACACTATATGAATGAGCCATTTCTCCTTTTGTAAAATGTCTCAGTGTAGGCCTACTTTTTTCATAGTCAAACATAAAACAGCACACAAATATGCAGCAAAAAAAGTTTTATTTCGGTAAACACAGAGAACAGTACAGTACTGTAAACCGTGTGATACCGTTGTTCTCACAAACCATTTTTACAATTTCAGTCTCCTGTTCGGCGGTGAAAGTGTGTGTTCTTTCTCCACGGTGTGGTTCTCTTTCAGTCCTGCAAAATACAAATACTGTGAGCACACTGTATTATATTGATATGCAGTATTACAGTACACAAGGCAAATATATTTTGTACCTGTTCTCCATCCTGAAGGTCTAATGATGGCAGCAACTGTGAAGCGGCTGAGATTTGGTTGGACACTCTGGCCAGCCTCCCTCATGCTCAAACCATGGTTGAGCACATGGTCTACCACAGCGGCCCAAATCTCATTAGATTACCATTCTCCTTCTTCTTTCTCCTCCTCCTCCTTCTTCTCCTTGTCCTTCTCATCCTCTTCCTCCTCCTTGTCCTCCTCCTCCTCCTTGTCCTCCTACTCCTCCTCCCCCTTGTCCCCGTCCTTCTTGTCCTCCTCTTCCTCCTCCTCTCACTCTTACCCCTCTCCTTCTCTGGTTGTTGATCTCTTCAAAGTTCTCCATTGTTTACCAAACAAAACAGAGGCTCAAGGCACTTTTATGCTGCAGTCCTCATTGCAAATTGCTCAACCGACCTGAATGTTTAGAGATTTGACTATTTGTGTGTTGTAGGTTGATGCTTTGAGATTTTACTTGAGAAGTGTGTGCAACAACTGAACATTGTGTGTAGTGTTTTGACAACAAGGTGATGTGTAATTGACATCAGAGTGTAAACAAGGAATATCAGAGTCCAATGCAGATAAGGGAGTGTGCAGTAGTGCCAAATTGGGTTGAGCGATTGGTACATAAAGTGAAGGTTGTGCAAATTGTGCTGAATTTTCGCTTTTTGTGTGTTAACAACTGTGAAAAACTGTAAGTGAAATAAAATCAAACCAAGCACATTGTAAAAGAACACTAATGTAGTGGCCTGATAATGCATGGTTTATCTTTAGACTAAAACTGTAAAATGGTAAATGGATTGCATATGTTATACCTTTTCTACTTTATATTATATGAATGTACTGTCATCCTTAACTAATGTCTTTATTGTTGGTTATATTCAGATATTTGCACATGTCTATTTTTTCTTCTTATCTCTCAAACTAGTCTGCCATACTTCAGACCATTAGACAAGTACAACCTCTCAGATGATACAGTACATATATGTGGAACTCCTGCCCTGGCTTTTTGTTCCTGTTTTAAAGATGAAATCATGTTTATGCATCTAACCACATTTCTATGAAGGATGCTAGGCTGCGGTGGCAGTAGACATTTTTCTTCTTGCCAATATTAATATTGTCATGTTATGAACGTCTGACAAATAAGAGGTCTGTTTGTTGTTTAAATACACAATACAAAAAAGCTTTCCAACTTTTTCCCATGCTAGCTCCATAAAAGATTCAATTTCACCTAGATGTGAAATGTCATATTTTCCATCACCACTAGATGGCAGCACCAATTAGGGGGAAGTGTAATGCTCTTAGAAACAACAGCATTCTAATAATGTACCACCCTGATGATGTTGGCATTGAAGAAGTAAATGACAAGTAACATGTGTGCTTAACTTTGGATTGAGTGTCACTGGCATCAACTAGCATTAGGACATTCTGGTGCAACAAGCCAAAGCTTACAGTAACATCCACCAATGAAGGGGGAAGAGGTTAGTTGGGTAAACTGCTCCAGGAGACCAAAGTTCATGTCTGTAGTGTAGAATATTTGTATTTTTCATTTATTTGTACCTAAACTTCCCTCTGGATTAATAAAGTATCCATCTATCTATCTATCTATCTACTGTATCTATCTATTTTCTAAGGAGTTGCAAATCATGTGAAATTTTCCCCTACAAAAATGTATCACATTCACACCACCTCCATTAACACACAAATGGTCAGCAAGACCCCATATTGTTCCCTTTCCTTACATGCCCCCACCTTACACCTTGACCCCCAGACACACCCATTCCCCATCACATTATGACCAAACGAGGTCCTTCCTTATGACCAAATAAGGTTATTACCATGACCATGCATGCATACACCTTCACACCCATCACGTTGTGACCTACTATGCCATTATGTAAATATGTTAATTCTGTAGCCCTATAATAGTTACGGAATTCTGTTACCATTCGGTGAAGAATATTCTCAGTAATAATCCCTACCTATACAATCTGAGTTTATTGAGCTGTGCGTTGGAGATACTGAGAACATCACATTGTGAAGACATTGTTGTGTGCTAAGCTTTGCTAAACCTTGTCATTTGGAAAAAACAGATCTTTCATCATCCGACTTCCTAAGTCTTTGCTTACTCCATCTAAGATCAGCTAACTTGAATTGAATCAAGCAATACAGCTTTGGTGTTTCATCAGGGATTCACCAGAAACTCTTTCAGTAGGTTAAGGTCATTGGGAGGCATGGGAAAATGTGAAATGTGAAACTAACCCACGCTTTTGTCCTTGTTACAATTCAGTTTTTGTTCTGTTGCTGTGGTTGTGTCCCCTGCACCACTAGTCAGCCTCACCACACCTCACGTCACAGGGGTGAAGAGTTCATCCTCCCAGACATTGACTGCTCTAACCTCGGCCCTAACCTCTCACTGACGAGAACTTGGAGTACGTGACGCCACACTCATCTTCACTTCACTGTGTCTAAAAAACCACAGCGCAAAAAGGAAAGCATTTTATCAGCATTTTGGTAAACAGTCACACGTCCTTGTCAATCTTTTTGTCAAAGTTGCCGGTAGTGAGAATTTTGCAGACGCCTCACCGTTACAAGGTAGGTGCATATCCATTCATGTATAGTCATAATTATGACAGAGATGCCTTTATTTGAGAGACAGTTCTTTGTTTTATTCTGAAGTTTCACTAATTTCACTATGAATTCCTCTGTTAGCATGTTTGTTTCTGCACGGATAGAAACCCATGTAATTTTTGGAGAGACCTTTCTACTCTTAACTCTGTGCCCTCTCTGTATATTACATTTTGGAAGGACAAATAATAGCATGTCATGTAGATTGTCAGACTGTTGCAGAGCAGGGTACAGTTGCCATGTTTCATGCTGCTCACATTTGAAGTAAAATATCAATCACGTTAATTTTCTTCTGAAGAGTTAAGAGGTTTTTTTTCTCTCTTTTATACATATAGCATTTTGTTCTGTTGTATTTATGGTATCAGAGTGTCCTTTACTCTCCTGTAAGCATGCATGCTACACTTTTCACTATTCTGACTGAAGTCCAGTGTGTAGTAGTTGCTTCCACCTTTTCTGATGTGAAAGTTACACTGAACCCTCCTGATACTAGTAACAGATCAAAACCTCATTACATTTTCTAAAATCTGCCTATAATTGAACAGTGTGAGTATGTGATGTTTTAATAATGCAGGGAAAGTGAGAAACTGGAATGCTGTTATTTGAGAGCATTACATTTTCCACCTAAATGGTGCTACCATCTACTGGTGATGAAAGATATGACATTCCACATCCATGTGAAAATTAATCTTGCATGGTAAAGTTAGGAACGCTGGTGGCTATGCTTGGTGGCTAACAGTCATTGTGTATTTAAACAACACACAGACCTATAAGTTATCAGGGGTTCATAACATGACAATGTTTATATTGGCATGAAGAAGAATGTCTACTGACACCGCAGCCTAGCATCCTTCATAGAAATGTGGTTACATAAAGATGATTTCATCTTTAAAACAGGACCAAAAGCCAGGGCAGGGGTTCCACATATATTTACTGTATTATATGAGAGGATGTGCCTGTATAAAGGTCTGACAGACTAATGACAGAGTATGACTGACTAATTTGAGAGAGAAGAAGAAAAAGAGAAACACAGAAAAACAGGACCATCACACAACAGCCCTGGCTGCACATTCAAATATGCACTAATGTGGCATACAGTGTGTGAGACACCAGCAATTAAGACATTAGTGAGGAATTTCAGTAAATTAATAGAATATGAAGTAAAAAGGTGGGGGATATGCAATCCATTTACCATTTTACAGTTTTAGTCCAAATATAACACGTTTCTTCAGAGGACACTAAATTGGTGTTCTTATCGGAATTTCCAGATTTTCAATGTGCTTGGCTTGATTTTATTTCACTTAAATGTAGCTTTGTGGACACATTTTGCACATGGTCAAGTCTCAAGTGTAAAGTTGGCTGAACTCGTTACTTATATATGAGTAAGTGTTTAACATCCACCCATAAAGGGGGAAAGAGGTTAGTTAAGTAAGCGTTGTCTTTATCCATAGTCAGTTCATACCAAATTGTTACTCTATATTTATTTTGATAAACAACTTTTGCAACTTCTATGCACTATTATGTGCCTGCATTTTTTTTTATCTCACACAATCTCATGAAATTAACCCACAATTTAATCCTTGTTATGTTTCAGTTTATTTTCATGCTGATGTGGTTGTGTCCCCTGCACCACTAGTCAGCCTCACCACACCTCACCTCACTTGGGTGAAGAGTTTATCCTCCCAGACGTCAACTGCTCTAACCTCGACCCTGATAGAAATACACTGAGAGCAAATTGGAGTACGTGACGCAACGCTCATCTTCCTTTCACAGTGTAAAAACCCACAGTGCAAAAAGGAAAGCATTTTATCAGCATTTTGTTTCAACAGTCACACGTCCTTTTCAGTCTTTTTGTTGAAGTTGCCATTAGTGAGAATTTGACAGACGCCTCTCCGTGAGAAGGTAGGTGCCTTATCTGTTCATGTATAGTCATAACTATGACAATGATGCCTTTATTTGCTTTGTAGTTTCAATGGTGATTTTTAGCTTTCTTTCTCTTGATCAGATTAGGTGGACTTCATCCAACGCAACTATGAACAGTGATACCTTTATTTGAGAGACAGTTCTATTTTGATGTTTCACTAATTTCACCATGATTCCTATGTAGCATGGTTAGTTTCTGCACAGATAGAAACACATGTACATTTTGTAGAGACCTTTCTATTCTAAACTCTGTGCCCTCTCTGAATATTCAACTTTGGAAGGACAAATAATAGCATGTCATGTACATTGTTAGACTGTTGCAGAGCAGGGTACAGGTGCTATGGTTAATACAACTTACATTTAAAAGGAAAATATCAATTCACATTTTTAACATTCATTTTCTTCTTAATAGTTGAGTTAATACTTAAATATTTGTTTTCTGTTTCATACATAGCATTTAGTTCTGTTGTATTCATGGCATCATTGGTAAATGTGTCCGTTACTCTCCTGTAAAGCATGCATGCTAGACTTTTCTCTATTCTTACTAGAGTCCAGTGTGTGGGTAGTTGCTTCCACCTTCCTGATGTGAGTGTGAAAGTTTTACACTGAACACTACTGATACTAGTAATGAAAGTAATAGTAGAGTAAGGATATTCCAGACAGCAACCTAAACTCTTTAAGATCCTCTCTGTTCTTAATGTATCTTCCTTAATCAAAATCCCAAATAGCTTTTTCTAAACTCTGCCTATAAAATTTGAAACAGTGTGAGGTGGTTTTATTATTGGCAGGGAAGTGGGAAATGTGTTTTAAAAAGCATGCTCATGTTGACGGCCAATATTTCTCCTGAGGCTGTCAGGTAACGAAGTGGACATAATATAATACTCCAGGATATTCTAGGATGATATGGCCTATGAATGTGTGTATTTAATAAATGTATACTATTATTTGGAATCCACTGTCAATAATATATACTCGTAACAGTGCTTCACTTTTAACCATATTTATTTGACACCTCCCAAACTCCCCACACACGGCCCCAGAATTATTATTTACGATACTTGATCAGTGCAGAGGACATATTACTCTTTCTTCAAAGCTAGTCATGACCATATCAATCTTTTCATCCAAATTGTTCATCCTTTCAGTGTGATATTGCTTTTCAGGTGTTTCAGTGTGGAGGGAGTGTTGCACCTACCCCTCCACAGGGAGTCTGTGGCCTTTAAAGGGCATCAAGATGGATCCTGCCTCGCACCATATGAATATTCTTGGGTTGGATATTATAAAGGTGGAGAGTGGTATAAAGAGAAAAGAGGGAGAGTCAGAGAACACAGTAACTCTGATTATCCTGACTGCAGTCTGACGATAGACAAACTTTCAGATGATCACTCTGGTGTTTATTACTTTCGGTTTTACACATTTCTTCACCCGAGTTGGATAACAGGCCTCACGTCTCAAGTTACAGTCTCAATTACACGTAATGATAAACATATACAACTCACAATTTGTTTTCTTTTTTCTGATCATAATGGAAATGATATTCAAGGTTGAAGCCACAATGACTTCTAACCTCTCTTCTCAGACCTGCAGGTGAAGGAGGGTGCTGTTGATGGGAAACAGACTCAGACTGAACTGACCTGCAGCACCTCCTGCAGCTTGAGCTCTAACACTCAGTATGTCTGGTACAAGAATGGGCAGCTTCAACAAGACAAAACCACAGCCTCTATATTACTGGACTCAAGCAGGCCATCAGAAGAGGGAAACTATTCCTGTGTTGTGAGAGGTTATGAGGCTCACCATTCCCCTGCAGTGTGTGAGTAGGGATGTAACTCAAGAACATTGCATGACTATTTCATAACATTTACAAAGGATACTTGGATCTAAAGTTCACTTTTATTCAGATTCATCAAAAAGCATATTTTTTCTAGTTTTACAACTTGATTTTTTTATATACAGATAACCACATAGATGTCTTTCTCACAATCATAATGTGCATGTGTACGTTGATATATATGGTGTTTAATACTCATATTTTACACTTGGCCATAGGTGCCATCTAAACAGTGTTGGGGTGTGACCTACTGTGTATTGAATGGTTCATCGGTGGATATTTCTGGATCACATGGAGTCAACATCTCTGTTACAGGTAAGCCCTTTAACTATTTTGATAATGAAATGTGTGTACACGTAGCACTGTGTCCCCTACACATAATATATTCTCCAGTTCTGCAGGTGTTGATAACTCCTGAAGCAGTGAAAGAGGGAGAGAAAGTGACACTCACCTGTAATACAACCTGTATTCTGAGTAACAACCCCACCTTCATCTGGTACAAGAACGGAGAGCCTGTGACCTTGAACCACACAACCAGAGACAACAGGCTGCATCTGAACCCAGTCAGCAGTGAGGATGTGGGCAGTTACTCCTGTGCTGTCAGAAGACACGAGAGTCTCTTCTCCACTGATGTGTTTCTCAAAGTCCGATGTAAGTTACTACAACTGACTGTTAATGTGTACAGATGTGTACAAATATGGTTAAAAACATATTGCATATAAAATATATTGTGTCTTTTTGTCTATTTGTAGGTCTATATGTTCTAAATGCTACCAAAATCAGACACATCAATGAATTGTCTTAATTTGTCACATGATTGCTATTGGTATTTATTAAGATAAAACTTGTACACATCTTAACAGATAAGCCAAAGAATGTCTCAGTGTCTATCAGTCCTGGGGAAATAGTGGAGGGAAGTTCTGTGACTCTGACCTGCAGCAGTGATGCCAACCCACCAGTGCACAACTACACCTGGTATATGAAGACTGGAGCTGAATCTCTTATTAGGGGCACAGGTGACAGCATTCAGCTTCAAATGTGACCTCTGATTCCAGTGGACTTTACTACTGTGAGGCAGAGAATGAAGTTGGCTCTCAGACCTCTACTGGAGTTGCAGTTCCTACAGCAGGTCAGTGCTGTGTAGTTTTATGAGAATACTAAAATGCATCTTTGTCTGTCTCAAATTCCGCTGTTTGTTTACAAATTCTGGCGAAGAAGTGATTTAAATGCTTGTGTTGATGATTAGAAGGAGGAGATTTAATACAGCTTTGACTGTTGTCATTCATCTTGCCACATGATGGGCAAGTCAGTTAGCTCTGCCTGCAAAACTGATCACTACAGCCCTTTAATAATGTTGCATGCATTACTGTTTCATTATAAAGTATTTCATTTTCCCTCAGCAGTGGCTGGCATCATCCTGTCTGCTATTATCACCATAATCATCATTCTTGCTGTCCTGCTGTTATTTGGAATTGTGTATATGAGGTGATTTATTTTCCTCATATACATAATGAAAAATGAAATAATGTTGTGCAAAAACAGGCATGCCCTTCATATTGCTAACTGCATATTATTTCTATGAATGAATACAGTATATATAACGTTCTTTCTTTGTACTAATCTGACAGGGCAATGCAGAATGTTTATCCCTAAACTGTAGTTTCATCATAGGAGCACTGACAGCAGATTTTATGAGGCTTACTCTGTTTCTTTTGTTCAGTAAACGTGAAGGAGCTGTGAGAAACATCAGAGGAAACCAAAGGGTAATAAGACACTTTTAAAATCCCAGAATGTCAGAATGCTACATGCTTGGTGACAGTGATTTGGGCTTTGTCAAGCTTTAGAATCATCTCCTTCTACCAATATTTTCATAGGCTGTCCATTCTGATACCCATGATGAAACATACACAGCTCTCAACCCCAGGAGCACATCCTCTGAGTATGACAATCTGCAGGTAAGTCATCCTAGACAGATGTTATCAGCCTTATCATGTTTTTTAGTTAAATCAGTGATAGCACTCCCCTTTATAAAACCTTAACCACCATCTATCAAAGTGTTCAGTAATGACATTGACAATGTCTTCTGTGTGTTAACATATTTCAGAACGTGAGGAATGTGAGTGACACCTACATGCCTCTCCAGAGAAGAGCTCAGGCCTCAGTGTATGAGGTGGAGCTGAAGGATCTCGGGATGAGATGCCAACACCAACCATGACTTCTGGACTCTCCATCTCATACTTACTGCTGCCACAGTCTTACATTGATAAGGGATCTTATTATCGGTCCTAACTCTTCCCTTGATTCCCATGCTAGGGACATTTAATGTTTCTCCATTCGTCTAGGTTTCTATGACTCTCATCATCATTTAGCACCAGTCAACCTATGATCTAATCACCTTTCTTTTGCTTTGGGTAATGTATGCATTGTGGAAGTTACATGTCTGTGTATTTTTTTATTGTCTTTTAACTTACACGCCCTTAGTTTACCCATGTGGCTTAGTTTAGAATGTGGAGTATCTGCATTATTTGTCAGGAACTGTGATGTCACTGTCTCTGGATTCTTATTTGATTTTCTTTTCTTTAATGTAGTATATCAGGTATATTACAATTCTAGTCTATTGTGTATTTGATTCTATTATTGTTCATTTTATATTCTAAATGAGTCTTGTTTTTTGTAAATATAAACTTTGAAATGATAGTTACTTCATGCTGAGATATTTGTTTAATAATTCTCAGTATCTTAATTAATAATTAAATATAATAATAAAAAAGAATGTTGTGGTCCATAATGTTTGTAAATGTCCTTAGTTGAGGGGGGCGAGTGGGACTTTATATTTATGAGGCCTTTAAGGGGGGATTAAACTGTGTGCAGATCAAATAATATACAATTCAACATTCATTAATTGTGTAGCATAAAGATAGCAGATATCCTTTAGACTGGCAGTTAGTTAGGGTTCCCTGTCTTCTTTTGAACATGTATTTTCCAAATACAGGGGACCAAAATGTTTCTCTTTTTTTGTGTAGTTATCACAAAACAACACATTGTGGTAACGTATCAATAGCATAAGAAAACATGACAGACATAAGGTATCAGAAATGTAACATGTCTGTGTGTATATTTTGGATCAAGTCTTCAGCTTTGGTGTGTCCTAATGCTAGTTGATTGCCACTGACACTCAATCCAATGTTAGACACACATGTTGCTTGTCATTTACTTCTACAATGCCAACATCATCAGGATGCTTCATTATTGGAATGCTGTTGTTTCTGAGAGCTATACATTTTCCTTTTAATTGGTGCTGCCATCTAGTGGTGATGGAAGAATTGACATTCCACATCCATGTCAAAATGAATCTTGCATGGAAAAAGTAGGAAAGCTGGTGGCTATGCTTGGTGTTTAACAGTCATTGTGTATTTAAACAACACACAGACCTATCAGTCCTCAGGGGTTCATAACATGACAATGTTTATATTGGCATGAAGAAGAATGTCTACTGCCACTGCAGCGTCCTTTATAGAAATGTGGTTAAATGTATAAACATGATTTAATCTTTAAAGCAGTACCAAAAGCCAGGACAGGGGTTCCACATATATTTACTGTATCATCTGAGTGGTTGTACTTGTCTAATGTTGCGAAGTATGACTGACTAGTTTGAGAGAGAAGAAGAAAAAGAGAAACACAGAAAAACAGGACCATCACACCATAGCCCTGGTTGCACATTCAAATATGCACTTATGTGGCATACAGTGTGTGAGACACCAGCAATTAAGACATTATTTAGGAATTTCAGTAAATTTAATAGAATATGAAGTAAAAAGGTATAACATATGCAATCCATTTACCATTTTTCAGGTTTGGTCCAAATATAAATCATGCTTTGTCAGGTCACTACATTAGTGTTTTTATCAGTGTGCTTGGCTTGATTTTATTTCACTTAAATGTAGCTTTGTGGACACAGATTGCACATGGTCAAGTCTCAAGTGTAAAGTTGCCTTCACTTGTTACTTATATTAGAGTGAGTGTTTAACATCCACTGATAAAGGGGGAAAGAGGTTAGTTAAGTAAGCGTTGTCTTTATCCATAGTCAGTTCACACCAAATTGTCACTCTTTATTTAATTTGATAAAGAACTTTTGCAACTTCTGTGCACTATATTGTGACACATAGCCTGTATGTTTTCTCTCTCCCTCTCATGAAGTGATCCCATGCTTTTGTCCTTGTTACGTTTCAGTTTATTTGTCTGTTGCTGTGGTTGTGTCCCCTGCACCACTAGTCAGCCTCACCACAACTCACCTCACGGGGGTGAAGAGTTCATCGTCCCAGACGTCAACTGCTCTAACCTCGGCCCTGATAGAAATACACAGACAACAAATTGGAGTACGTGACGCAACGCTCATCTTTATTTCACTGTGTAAAAACCCACAGTGCAAAAAGGGAAGTATTTTATCAGCCTTTTGTTTCAACAGTCGCACGTCCTTTTTAGTCTTTGCGTCGAAGTTGCCATTAGTGAGAATTTGACAGACGCCTCTCCGTTAGAAGGTAGGTGCCTATCCGTTCATGTATAGTCATAACTATGACAGTCATGCCTTTATTTGTGAAACAGTTATTTGTTTTATTCTGATGTTTCACTAATGTTTACCATGAAATCCTACGGGTAGCATGTTTTGTTTCTGCACAGATAGAAACCCATGTCATTTTTGTAAAGGCCTTTCTACCCCTAAACTCTGTCCTCTCTGTATATTCCAACTTTGGAAGGACAAATACTAGCATGTCATGTAGATTGTCAGATTGTTGCAGAGCAGGGTACAGGTGCCATGTTTCATGTCGCTCACATTTTAAAGTAAAAATATCAATTCACTTTCTTCAGTTAAGAGTTTTTTTCTCTCTTTTATACATATAGCATTTTGTTCTATGTTCTTTACTGCATCGTAGTAAATGTGTCTTTGCTCTCCTGTAAGCATGCATGCTAGACTTTTCTCTATTCTTACTGAGGTCCAGTGTGTAGTAGTTGCCTCCACCTTTTCTGATGTGAGTGTGAAAGTTACACTGAACACTACTGAGACTAGTAATAAAGTAATAGTAGAGTAAGGATATCAAGACAGCAACCTAAACTCTTTAGATCCTCTCTGTTCTTAATGTGTCCTCGTTATTAAAAACCCATACATTTACTAAACTCTGCCTATATAAATTGAACAGTGTGAGTGTGTGATGTTTTATGATTTCAGGGAAAGTGAGAAATGTCTTTTAAGAGCATGCTCATGTTGACTGCCATGTTTCTGCTGAGGCTGCCAGGTACAGTGGACATAATGTAACACTTCGAAAATATGCTAGGATGATATGGACTATAGACTATGTATGTATAAATGTGTGTATGTAATCAATGTATATTATTATTTGGAATCATATCATAAGATATACTAACATTATAACTATTTTAACATATTTATTTGACACTCCCAAACTCCCCACACAAGGGGATCAGAAGTTATATATAGTTATGATCAGTGCCAGGAAAATACTCTTCTCAAACTGTCTGCATTTAAATATTTGATCCAAATTGACTATTTATTGTTTCAGGTGTTCAGTGTGGAGCGAGTGTGACCTACTCCCCCACACGAGTCTGTGGCCTTAAAGGGGCATCAGTGGTCCTGCCCTGCAAATATTACTATCCTTGGGGTCATATATATATGAGAGGAGAGTGGTATGATGAGAAAGGAGACAGATTCAGAGATCACAGTAACTCTGATTATCCTGACTGCAATCTGAAAATAGGCAAACTTTCAGATGATCACGCTGGTGTTTATTACTTTCGGTTTTATACAAGCTTTCACAGGGGTTGGATAACAGGCAGACTTGGTGTTACCGTCTTCGTTACACGTAATGATGAACATATATAACTTACAATTTGTTTTCTTTTTCCTGATCATAATGGAAATGATATTCAAGGTTGAAGCCACAATGACTTCTAACCTCTCTTCTCAGACCTGCAGGTGAAGGAGGGTGCTGTTGTAGGGAAACAGAATCAGACTGAACTGACCTGCAGCACCTCCTGCAGCTTGAGCTCTAACACTCAGTATGTCTGGTACAAGAATGGGCAGCTTCTACAAGACAAAACCACAGCCTACATCTTACTGGACTCAAGCAGGCCATCAAAAGAGGGAAACTACTCCTGTGCTGTAAGAAGTCATGAGGCTCAACATTCCCCTGCAGTGTGTGAGTAGGGATGGAACTCAAGAACAATACAAGATTATTTCATAGTATCTACAAAGGACACTTGGATCTGAAGTTCACTTTTATTCAGATTCAACAAAAAGCACTTTTTTAAATACAGAGAACCACATAGATGTCTTTCTCACAATCATAATGTGCATATGTACGCTGATAGATATGGTGTTTAATACATATTTTACACCTGGCCGTAGGTGCTCCCTCTAAACAGTGTCGGGGGGTGACCTACTCATCTAACAGCATCTGTGGAGTGAATAGTTCATCGGTGGATATTTCTGGATTACCTGGAGTCAACATCTCTGTTACAGGTAGGCCCTTTAACTATTTTGATAACGAAATGTGTGTACCCGTAGCACTGTGTCCCCTACACATAAAATATCCTCCAGTTCTGCAGGTGCTGATAACTCCTGAAGCAGTGAAAGAGGGAGAGAAAGTGACACTCACCTGTAATACAAACTGTATTCTGAGTAACAACCCCACCTTCATCTGGTACAAGAACGGAGAAGTTGTGACCTTCAAACACACAACCAGAGACAACAGGCTGCATCTGAACCCAGTCAGCAGTGAGGATGTGGGCAGTTACTCCTGTGCTGTTAGAAGCCACGAGAGTCTCTTTTCCACTGATGTGTTTCTCAAAGTCCGATGTAAGTTACTACAACTGACTGTAAATGTGTACGAATATGGTTAAAAACATATTGCATATAAAATATATTGTTTCTTGTTATCTATTTGTATATCTATATGTTCTAACTGCTACCGAAATCAGACACAGCAATGAAATGTCTACATTTGTCACATGCTTGCTATTATTCTTTATTAAGATAAAACTTGCACACATTTTAACAGACAAGCCAAAGAATGTCTCAGTGTCTATCAGTCCTGGGGAGATAGTGGAGGGCAGTTCTGTGACTCTGACCTGCAGCAGTGATGCCAACCCACCAGTGCACAACTACACCTGGTATATGAGGACTGGAGCTGAATCTCTTATTAGGGGCACAGGTGACAGCATCAGCTTCAATATGACCTCTGATTCCAGTGGACTTTACTACTGTGAGGCAGAGAATGAAGTTGGCTCTCAGACCTCTACTGGAGTTGCAGTTCCTACAGAAGGTCAGTATCATGTAGTTTTATGACAGGAGTACTCAATTAGAAACCCAAAAGGTCCACTCGCCAAATTTCCATTCAGTCGAAGGTCCGGAACAGTGACGGTCAAAATCCAAAAACATAACTCCAACAAAAACGTTTGAACTATGCACAAAAGGTGATGTGGTCTGGCCTTATTTGTGTGTGACACCTATTTTGTGCGTTAAACTTGGGCATTAAAGGTGTGAGGGCCAGGCGGAGGCACTGATTTAAGTGTTCATTAGTGAGTGTGCTCCTGTATTTGTTTTGCACCATATTCATGGTTGAAAAGGCAGACTCACAACAGTATGTTGAGGTATGCACGCTCTTGTTGTGTGGCTGATCTAACTATTACACTGCATGTTGCTTAGTATGATGATTGCAGATGGTTTATTTTTCCGCCCCTTACCTCCGAGTTCTGGGGGTAATTTTGTTCGAAGTGTGCATGCTTTGTTTTATAGTGACGTTTCACGTTACCACTTTTGACAAGGGCAACCGTCTCTTTGCAGATTAAACACATCGGTGTTGTGCTCCCCACAGGCAGCACAAATGCATAGGCTACTTGTCAGTCCACTCTCTTAAATTCGGGATTTTTGGAATCAACTTTTCGTTTTTTGTGGGGTTTAGAGCACGCCATGATTTTCGTTTGCTGAGAAACAGATACCGTTCACAAATCGATCTGCCCGTTGTTGCCATTGACACACACAACCTGCATGACCCACAGAGCTCGCAGCCAACATTGAGTGAGTGAGTTGTCATAGTGATGTTGTTATAGAAACCACATTGAATAGGAAAAAAATATATAGTGCGAAATCACGCAACAATGAAAACTCGCTTGGATCATGATTAAATTAAAATTTAGATTTTTGGCTTCGGTCCACATTTCATTGCGTCTGGGTCCGGATCCGGACCGCGGTCCGCCTATTGAGTACCCCTGTTTTATGAGAATACTAAAATGTATTGCTGCCTGTTAAAATTATGTTTTTTGGTTACACAATTCTGGTGATGTGATTGAATGCTTGTGTTGATGATTAGAAGGAGGAGGTTTGAAACAGCTGTGGCTGTTGTCTCTTGCCACATGATGGCATTCAGAATATAAAGCCAGTTGCTTTTCCTGCAAAGTGTCACTCACAGCACTGTTGATAATGTTGCATGTATTCACTGTTTCATTATCTTTCATTTCCCCTTAGAAGTGGCTGGCATCATCCTGCCAGCTATCATCACCATGATCATCATTCTTGCTGTCCTGCTGTTACTTGGAATTGTGTGCTTGAGGTGATTCACTGAAGTTTGCTTTCTCTGAAATAATTTTGTGCAAAAACAGGCATGCCATGTATAGTGCTAACTGCACATTATGTCTTTATATGTCTTTATATATATAATACATATAAGTTTACATCTGTAATATCAACTAAACATGCATATGTCCCATCTGCAAAACAGCAAGAAGAATTCTGAAATGACTGCAGATACACGGGACACAATTAATGACATACAGGTGAGGAACTTGCTGCTCAAAGTCTTTAGCTGTAGTCTGTTGTGCAGTGATTACACATGTACGTATCTCCCCATGTGAAATATCTGGTACCAGTCAAGTCTAAATAACCTCATGAACTCTTGCAACTGAGATCAGAGTTTATGATGTAATCTGTTCTTTTTACCGATCAGAATGACTCAGGTCTCGTGTACAGCACTGTCACAGCAAGGGCCACAACCTCTGACCCCGCACAGAGAGTGCCCACACCTGATCAAAACGACGTTCAGTATGCCAGCGTTCAGATCAATCACTGCAAGACACAGGAAGTACTTCTATACTCCACCGTCCAGAAGCCTCAAACCTCCGCGCTGGACGACGATGAGTCAGTCCAGTTTCTTAGAGGGAGTGCTGCCACCAGGTGGGCATTTCTGTTCATGACAACAAATCATGCAGTTTCTAATCCAGCTACAGCCTCTACATGGCACCTTATGTGCTCAGGTTAAGAGATGTTAATAATGTAGTGTTTCTCAGAAGTGTTCATTCCCAGTCATCCCTAACACTGCCCACAATTCAGCATTTAACCTCAGTCGGTGCTGTAAACAGACAAATGCAATGTTGCTGGTCATGTTGACATGCTAGCTGTCTTAATGCTCAGTAGCCAAATTGCAGCAATGTAGTCACATCTCACATATCATACTGAAAATGTTCCTGCTTTCAATCACAATCCAACCCTTACTCCTCAGACTAGAGGTGTAACAGTAAGTACTGCATGCTGTTATGTGTTCACAGGGCTGATATTGACATGATCTACAGTGCAGTCATCAAACCCTGACAGGCCAGTGAAACAGCAGACCAGAATTACCCTCAGGTTATCAAAGCTGTCCATCAGAACAAGACACGCTCAGTCCTTACAAGAAATTATTTTTAAGTATTTCCTTTAATGTGAAATTTGTTGGTGTATCATTCTATGGTTTTATGTTTTTACTGCCAAAAGCCATATAGTGTTGCATTTTGTCTTTGTTACAATATTCATTCAGAATCGCTTTAAATGTTCCATAAACTTTGAATTGAATGTTTTATTTTATATACATACAGATATTAGATATTCCTCAGATGTTAGATATTCCTTAAATTCTTCACTGATCCCCCTATTACATGTTACACTGAGAAACATTCAAAACCACCTCATCTCACATAGAAGAAGAGAGGATAAGTAAACGAAATGGACGGAAGCAACTTTATTTTCTAAAATGTATACAGAATCTGAACCAATGGGCTTTAAAAACAACATTTACATAATACCTTAAAGCTGAGAACTTAGAAACTGAAAGACATTGACATAGACACAAACAGTTACTATTTTTGAAAGCATGAAGAAAGAACTTAGAAATCGAATGACATTTACTGTGTTGGAATGAAGAAGAACTTCTAAGATTTGCATTATTTGTATTTTGCTTAACAACCTAGCATTTCATTGTGCAGTCATACTGAATGATCAGCTAGAGAATGTCATTATTCCATGCATACAATTGCTCAAGTAAAAATGAACTCTCTTTTTTCCTTATAGAAGACAGATCTTTAAGAATGTATACAATCAAGCCTTTAACAGGGCCTGATGGCTGTGTAGAAATCTTACCTGAAAAATATACAGCTAAATTCTAACCCTCTCATTTCAGATAAATAAAAGATTATTTTAGCAAACTGTGTGTTCCTCATAATTCAGCCTTCTTTCACTAAATGGCGGATCATATTTACCTCTGCAAAGGAGGTTATGTTTTCATTGCCGTTTCTTGGATTGTATATTTGTCTCTCTGTCATCAGGAATATGTAAAAACTACCTGCCTGCTTTCTATTAAACTTGGTGGAGGGGTGTGCCATGGGCCAAGGAAGAACCAATTTGATTTATGAGTGGATCCAGGAAGATTGGCAGAGATCTGCATTCTCTGAGTGAGACCTTGTGACCTTGAGACAGTGCCCTTCTAGCTCGTTATGAAACACTGCATGCTCAAGTCATGTTTAAGTTATGTTCGCTATACTGTCTACTCTGGGTGTGGTCTGGAAAATAAGCACTACCTACTGGGTGATGCCCTTAAGCTCCACAGCAGAATGGTGGGTCAGTGCTCACCTCTGAGTGTTTATACGGTGGGAAGGTGGTGATAAACCCCTCACACAACACAGAAAATACTCAGAGGTACATAGACAAGATGGAACAAAAATATACAAACATAGGCCTATTAACACAAAGCAACACAACATAAATCAATTCAGTGGCAACACAAACAGGTAGCGTCTGACACAAACACCTAAAACAAATATTTTAAACAGAAAAAATACCACAAACAAAACAAACAACTCTGATATAACTGTCACTGATAACACTACCAGTGTAATATCAGTGAAACACTGAAGGTTAAACTCCAGAAACTTGTTCTTGTCATGAAATGCAAAATGACTAACACAAACACTTCTCTATCATCATATGGTCTTTAGATGACTCCCATAGGCACTTACAATGAGCATGCACACTGGGCACGGAAGGATGGATTGAATGAATTTATAAAAACAGGATGTTGTGGTGATTATTAATTTCCCCCTAGTCATTCATTCCATACACTGTAATCAGTTGTGTTAACATGAACGCAGAATAACTTGAATAAAAAGAAAGAAACACTTTTCATTCAGGTGCCTGATGTGCTTGTATACCTGTAATGAGTGAACATTAGTACTGTTGAGAGAAAACAGATGGTGCCTGTTTCCAGAACTACATTTCCCACAATGCACTGCATACACATTGTCACCCTAAGAGACACTGTCAGAATGACCTGCCGCATGGGACATGGCAAGCACTGCTCCCCCTTGTGGAAGAAGCAGCCCACCACAAGTCAGCTCTATTTAACAGCGTTATTGCCCAGCATGCCCTACCAGTACAACGAGCCCTACTAACAGGTTACTGCTTTCCTCCACGCATACACACTCTTACCAGAGGACACATGCAGGCACACACACTTACACACACACACACACCAGGAGGTGCAGGCAGACATGCACACATACACACATGCATACACACATATGCCTCCCACCAGGGGACACAGGTAGACATACACACACACACACACCAGAGGACATGATAAATACACACATACATACAAACACACACACACACAAACTCACACCAGAGGACATATAGTACATACATACACACATACATATATACACACACACATATCTATTCTATTTGGAAATGGATTCCGAGAAGAGATATGTTGATATGTTGATTCCAACCACTTATTATCCTTGAATCCATCATCAAAATTCCTGCCTTAGTGGACTTGTGCGATCTGTAGATAGCATATATCATTTGTACCCCCGATATCTGAATGTCTTCCTGCAATAATTTATTCTGTAAGGTCTTGAAAGCTCCCACACATTTGATGGTCACAGGCCAAGGAAAATGTCGCGTTGAATTCATAAAACGTATCGGTGAACACCCTACGTGTCATGACTTATCCAGTAGGCTGTGGTATGCCCATAAACATGTGGCCATAATGCAACAATCCATCCCTAATTTCCTGAAATAATAATAGAAGCTGTGCCTCTGGGACTCAAATGAGAATGTGGGCAATGATTTGAGACATTACAACAAGTACCTCCTTCCTGGGCATTGGGAGTAAGTTTCAAAAGAAAAGCCATTCATGAAACTGGCAAATGTAAGCAACAGGTTAAAATGGCAAAACAACAGAAGCATCAGACTGTGAGTGACTGAAAAAGAGTATCACAGATGGATTATTTTAGGTTTGAGGTATTAAGACCCAGGGAGAGAACATGTATGAGGGAGATAAAAAAAAAGTGGATACTTGAGGAGTTCTTGATACCCTCTGTATATATTATGGCAGGGGAAAGGTAATGAATGGTATGGGGTACTGCAGAGTGGGGAGAGTGAAAGATGTATACTGAGTGGGAACGGACAATGAATCAGAAAGGCTACTTTACATCAACAGTCCTTCATCAGCACTTGCTTGGTGCAAATGCCATTGTGCAGCAGGACAGTAGCGTCTTTGATGGACTGGATGTCACCGTCACAGCAGAACCCAAGGGATGATTGACAGGATGTTACATTTTCCTGTGTCTCAACCCAGTGAGTGTTTTCATGAAGTACATGTTGACATGCTCTCACAGCCACTGCACATTTCTAGTGTGTAATATTGTGTGCAATCACCCTACAAACACACTCCTGAAACCTACTGGCTTTGCTGTTAATTCCTTTTCAAAAGACTGATGGATCATTCTGTGGAGCAATCACCTGTTTAACCAACTGCAATGTGCTGCTGTTCCTGAAGAGGGCCCCAGCGGACTTATGATGTGAATTACAGACACCTGATTGGTCACACATCTGCATGATACAAATGAACACACAAAAAAATATTTTACATATATAAGTTGTTAGTCAACTTATCTAGTTTTCTTTCATTTTCTGTCTTGCACAGCATGTCCTCTCTGGCTGCACAGCCCCTCAACCACAAAATGAGAAACAGGAAGTTTCTCATGACCCTCTGTGCATCAACCACATTCACACACTCATTAGCAGTCTGCTGATGTGAACAAGTCTATACTTAATAAGGATTTTTAAGGTTTGTAATTTGGTCAGAGACAGAGATTCTGAATCTGAACTAATGAAGTGCATTCACTTTGCACTACTTCCAGTGAAATATTGTATCCTGGCACCCAATGCACAAGACAGATGGATGATTAGACTGGGGGGAGAGTGGTGCAAAGAGCAGAGAGGGAGGGTAAGAGGACACATATCAACTCAAAATGTCCCGTTTGTGACCTGACTGTTGACTAGACTTGCAGAAAGCCACTCTGGTGTTTATCAGTTTCGGTTTTACTCAAGCCTACAAACGAGCTGGATAACAGGCAGATCTGGTGTCACTCTCTCAGTCACAGGTACTGATGAATAAAATCATACGCATTCCATTATTTTACTCTGTGTATACTGTCAGTGGATTACATTTTAGGATGAAGCTTTCATGGATGCTTACCTGTCTTCTCAGACCTGCAGGTGAAGGAGGGTGCTGTTGGAGGGAAACAGAATCACAGAATCACACTGACCTGCAGCACCTCCTGCGTCTTGAGAATTTCATCAGCATTTTGTTTCAAAGCTAAAGTTGCCGTTTGTGAGAATTTGGCAGACACCTCTCTGTAAGAAGGTAAGTGCCTATCTGTTTATGTATAGTCATAACTATGACAGTGATGCATTTATTTGAAAGATAGTTCTTTGTTTTATTCTGATGTTTCACTAATTTCACCATGAATTCCTATCACACGTCCTTTTCAGTCTTCAGTCGAAGTTGCCATTAATAAGAATTTGGCAGACGCCTCTCCGTTAGAAGGTAGGTGAATTTCGTTTGTGTAGAGTCATAACTGTGACAGCGATGCCTTTATTTGAAAGACATCTTTTTTTTATTCTGATGGTTTCACTTTTTTCACCATGAATTCCTATGTTAGCATGTTTGTGTCTGCACAGATAGAAACCCATGTCATTTTTGTAGAGACCTTTCTATTCTAAACTCTGTGCCCTCTCTGTATATTCAACTTTGGAAGGACAAATAGTATCATGTCATGTACATTGTCAGACTGTTGCAGAGCAGGGCACACCTGCAGGAAAATATGTCAAATCATGTCCTTCATATCACTTAACTTTGCTAACATTAATTTTCCTTTAAATAAAAACAAACTTTTTTTTTAATCTTTTATACAAAGCATTTTGTTCTGTTGTCTTCATGGCATCATTGTAAATGTGTCCCTCACGCTCTTGTAATCATGCATAATAGACTTTTCTCTATTCTTGCTTAAGTCCATCGTAAGGACAGAGGACACAAAAGGGAGTAAGGACAGAGGACACAAAACATTACATTTCCTAACCTCAGCCTATAAAAATGTAATATTGTAGTATGTGGTGTTATTCTATTGCAGGGAAAGTGAGAAATGTCTTTTAAAAGCATGCTCATGTTGACTGCAATATTTCTCCTGAGGCTACCAGGTACAGTGGACATAATGTAATACTTCCAAGATATGCTAGGATTGATATGGCCTATACACTATGAATCTATAAATATTATTTAAAATCATATCATAAGGTATAATAACAGTGTTATTTTAACATATTTATTGGACACTCCCAAACTCCCCACACACGGGCATCAGAATTTATAATTACAATACCTGATCAATGCCAGGAAAATGCTCTTCTCAAAGCTTTTTGCATGCAATAATCTTATCCAAATTGACTCATCAATGTGACTGTGTTTCAGGTGTTCAGTGTGGAAGGAGTGTGACCTACCCCTCCACACGAGTCTGTGGCCTTAAAGGGGCATCAGTGGTCCTGCCCTGCAGATATGAATATTCTTGGGGTCATAAATATATGGAAGGAGGGTGGTATGAAGAGAAAAGAGGGAGAGTCAGAGTACACAGTGACTCTGATTATCCTGACTGCAGTCTGAAAATAGACAAACTTTCAGATGATCACGCTGGTGTTTATCACTTTCAGTTTTACACAAACCCACACACGAGTTGGAAAACAAGCAGATCTGATGTTACAGTCTCCGTTACACGTAATGATGAACATATACAACTCACAATTTATTTTCTTTTTTTCTGATCATAATGGAAATTATATTCAAGGTTGAGGCCACAATGACTTCTAACCTCTCTTCTCAGGCCTGCAGGTGAAGGAGGGTGCTGTTGTAGGGAAACAGACTCAGACTGAACTGACCTGCAACACCTCCTGCAGCTTGAGCTCTAACACTCAGTATGTCTGGTACAAGAATGGACAGCCTCTACAAGACAAAACCACAGCCTCTATACCACTAGACTCAAGCAGACCCTTTGAAGAGAACAGTTACTCCTGTGCAGTGAGAGGTTATGAGGCTCAACGTTCCCCTGCAGTGTGTGAGTAGGGATGTAACTCAAGAACATTACATGACTATTTCAGATAATTTACAAAGTTACAGTAACAAATACTTGGATCTGAAGTTAACCTTTATTCAGATTCAGCAGAAAACCTATTTTTACTCAGACAACTTGTTTTTTATATACAGATAACCATATATATGCCTTTCATAATGCTAATCATAATGTGCATGTGTAAGCTGATAGTTATGGTGTTTAATAATCATATTTTACACCTGGCCGTAGGTGCTCCATCTGAACAGTGTTGGGGTGTGACCTACTCATCTAACAGCATCTGTGTATTGAATGGTTCATCGGTGGATATTTCCTGCACCTACAATATCCCAGAGATCACCACATCAACACAACCTTCTGGTTTAACAAGCAGAAATCAAGCCATCTCCCAGTAGATCTAAATTTGGATAAAGACTATCAAAACCACACAGAGTATGTTGGAAATAAAGAGAATACCCTGAGACTGAAAGACACGAGAGAGAGTCACTCTGGAGAATATGCCTTCAGGTTTACAACAGAACAGGGGGAGGCTTACTCTGGATTACCTGGAGTCATCATCTCTGTTACAGGTAGGCCCTTTAACTATTTTGATAAAGAAATCTGTGTCACTGTGTCTACATATAATATATCCTCCAGTTCTGCAGGTGTTGATAACTCCTGAAGCAGTGAAAATGGGAGAGAAAGTGACACTCACCTGTAATACAACCTGTATTCTGAGTAACAACCCCACCTTCATATGGTACAAGAACGGACACCCTGTGACCTTCAAACACACAAACAGAGACAACAGGCTGCATCTAAACCCAGTCAGCATTGAGGATGTGGGCAGTTACTCCTGTGCTGTTAGAAGACACGACAGTCTCTTCTCCTCTGATATGTTTCTCAAAGTCCGATGTAAGTTACTACAACTGACTGTTAATGTGTACAGGTGTGTACAAATATGGTTCAGAACTTATTGCATTGAAAATATACTGTCTCTTGTTTAATTTTAGGTTTCTATGTTCTAACTGTCACCGAAATCAGACTGAAATGTCTTCATTTGTCACAAGCATACTTTGGGTAGTTATTAACACTTGCATATATTTTAACAGACAAGCCAAAGAATGTCTCAGTGTCCATCAGTCCTGGGGAAATAGTGGAGGGCAGTTCTGTGACTCTGACCTGTAGCAGTGATGCCAACCCACCAGTCCACAACTACACCTGGTATATGAGGACTGGAGCTGAATCTCTTATTAGGGGCACAGGTGACAGCATCAGCTTCTATGTGACCTCTGATTCCAGTGGACTTTACTACTGTGAGGCAGAGAATGAAGTTGGCTCTCAGACCTCTACTGGAGTTGCAGTTCCTACAGAAGGTCAGTGTTGTGTAGTTTTATAAGAATACTAAAATGTATTTCTGCCTGTTAATAAGTCTGCTGTATGTTTACAAAATTCAAATGAACATGTGATATAATGATTGTGTGATGATTAGAAGGGGGAGATTTTGACTGGTGTCATCTTGCCAGTTAGCTTTGCCTGCAAACTATCACTTACAGCACTGTTGATAATGTTTAATGTGTTTACTGTTTTATCATCAATTGTTTCATTCTCCCTTAGAAGTGGCTGTCATCATCCTGCCAGCTATTATCACCATAATCATCATTCTTGCTGTCCTGCTGTTACTTGGAATTGTGTATATGAGGTGATTCAGTAAAGTTTGCTTCCTCTGAAATAATTTTGTGCATAAACAGGCATGCCATATATTGCTAACTGCATATTATTTCCTCTGACGGGGCAATGCTAAATGTTCATCCCTAAACTGTAGTTTAATCATAGGAACACTGACAGCTAATTATATGCAGTTTACTCTGTTTCTTTATTCAGTATACATGATGGAGCTGAGAGGAACAGCAGAATTAACCAAGAGGTACTGAGAAACTTAAAAAAAATTACGTTTAAAAATTAACAGTCAAAAAGCTGCATGCTTGGTGACAGTGAATTGGGTTTTGTCAAGATTTAGAATCATCTCCTTCTACCAATATTTTCATAGGCTGTCCATTCTGATGCCCATGATGAGACATACACAGCTCTCAACCCCAGGAGCACGTCCTCTGAGTATGACACTCTGCAGGTAAATCATCTTAGACTGATGTTATCAGCCTCATCATGTATGTTAGTTAAATCAGTGATAGCACTGCCCTACATAAAACCTTAACCACCATCTATCAACGTGTTCAGTCATGACATTGACAATCTGTGTTGTAACATATTTCAGAACGTGAGGAATGTGAGTGACACCTACATGCCTCTCCAGAGAAGAGCTCAGGCCTCAGTGTATGAGACTCTGCAGAGAAGAGAGACGCCCCAGTCAGAGATGGAGCTGAAGGATCTCGGGATGAGATGCCAACACCAACCATGACTTCTGGACTCTCCATCTCATACTTACTCCTGTCACAGTCTTACGTTGTTAAGGGATCTTATTATCAGTGTTAACTTTTCCCTTGTTTCCCATGCTAGGGACATTTAAGGTTTCTCCATTGGTGTAGGTTTCTATGACTCTCATCATCATTTAGCACCAGTCAACCTATGATCTAATCAACTTTCTATTGCATTGGGTAATGGATGCATTGTGTTTTGTTACATGTCTGTGTATTTTTCTTTTAACCTACACCCCACCCATGTGGCTTAGTTTAAAATGTGGCATAGCTGCGTTATTTGTCAGGAGCTGTGATGAGTGTGTCACTGTGTCTGGATTCTTATCTGATTTTCTTTGTTTAATGTATATCAGGTGTGTCACAATTCAATGTTTTGGATATTTGTAATCTATGTTGATGTCCATAATGATGTTCTATCCTTTAGAAATCTGTTTTTCTAATTAAGATTGATTCCATTTATTGTTCCTTTTTTTTGCTTCATGTTGATATATTTTTTTTTTAAATAATGTTTTGCCTCTTAATAAAACAAGAATGTTGTGTGCATAATGTTGTAAATGTCTTTTGTTGAGGGGCTAATGGTCTTTATATTTATGGGGCCTCTAAGGGGGGGATTAAACTACAGATCAAATCAAATACATTTCTTCAGCATTCATTAGTGCTGTAGAATAAAGATAGCATAAATCCTAACAGTGGCAGTTAGTTGGGGTTCCCTGTCTTCTTTTGAACATGTATTTTCCAACGGCAGGGGTCCAGAATTTTCTTTCTTTTTTGTGTACAAATCAATACAGTGTGGTCATTTATCAATATCGTAAGAAAACATGAGAAAAATAACGTATCAGAAATATAACGCGTCTGTGTGTATATGTTTTATCACACGTTCTACTTTGCCTTGTTGCAACAGAATGCTGTTTCTCTCTCCCACCATTTTCTCTTGTTGGGCAGGGGAGGGGTAATCTTCTCCTCTGAATGGACGTGAAGTGTTGGGTGACCTCAGGGTCCGAATTCTTGGCTGCGGGTACTCACATGAAAAACCAACAACAGTATGAGGGGTTAACAGAACATTAAAGCATTTGACTGTGAGAGAGGGAGGGGGAGGGAGGGGGGGTACTTGACAACAATCAAGGCACACAGCTTGGGCAAAATTACAGGGATAAGGGTGGAACAAACAAAGACAAAAGGCACAAACTTCGACAAAATAAAAGGATAACATAAAATAGTGTAAGCACTGTCAGTAGATAAGTCACAAAGAGCCTTCAATCCCCCATATGATAGCTTGGATGCTATCACCATTGACTGAATGCTATTGAAAAGTGTATACAGGGTAAAGCAAGGCGTTTTCAGACTTAAATCATACCAGACAATAAACAAAAGAAAGTCAGTGGTCAAATGTATGTCCAGGTATATTCTCACTCAGTCGGTGAGTAGAATTGAGTCGTGTAAATCCATTCATACAACGGCTGGTCAGCCCATACACACACACACGCACTCGTTCGTAGAATAGCTATTTTTGCAGTTCCGTCAAGTGTAAGTTAGAGAGTAGATTTCATTACTGTGAATTTGTCCCTGTGAGAGTGTGTTACCGAGTTTATCAGGGAGAGACAGACAGAACTGGTCAATGTTATGCATACGTGGTTAACTCATCCCCTCCCCCCGTCTGTCTGTTTCTCTCTCTCTTTCTGTGTGTGTGTGTGTGTGTGTGTGTGTGTGTGTGTGTGTGTGTGTGTGTGTGTGTATGCAGCTGCTGTACTTTCCAGTGGACTATGTGAAGCGCATGGTTGCTGGGGTGCTGTGTGAGATGGCTGTGGTCGAGCGCTCAGCCGAGGCCATCGACTCGGAGGGAGCACACACACAGACACACACACACCAGGGGATGCAGGCACACTTGCACACACACACACGCACACACACATACGCCCCCCCCCCCCCCCCCCCAGCGGAAACAGGTAGACATGCACGCACACTCACATCAGAGGACATGATGAATACACCAGAGGATATATACATACACACACACAAACATATATCAGAGAGAGAGAGAGACCGGGCTTTATATTTATGGGGCCTCTAAGGGGGGGATTAAACTACAGATCAAATCAAATACATTTCTTCAGCATTCATTAGTGCTGTAGAATAAAGATAGCATAAATCCTAACAGTGGCAGTTAGTTGGGGTTCCCTGTCTTCTTTTGAACATGAATTTTCCAATGACAGGGGTCCGGAATTTTCTTTCTTTTTTTTTTTACAAATCAGAAAACAATACAGTGTGATAATTTATCAATATCGTAAGAAAACATGAGAAAAATAACGTATCAGAAATATAACGCGTCTGTGTGTATATTTTGATCACGTGTTCTGCTTTGGCTTGTTGCAACAGAATGCTGTTTCACTCTCCCTCCATTTACTCTTACTTTCTGATTTGATCATAGACACACCATGAGGACCTCTCTTTCTACTGAACCTATAGCACCTTTACTGCCATGAAAAAAGCCTAGGTGTTGTTCTTTTTCTTCTCTTCAAAAACATGTTCACACCTGTAGGAAAAAATGTATCTGTCTCTCTCTTTCTCTCTCTGTCTGTCAGGACGGTGTGAGGATGGAGGAGATTTTGGAGGGCTGCACAGGAGCTCTGCACATCCTGGCCCGAGACCCGGCCAACGCCGCCGACATCACATCCATGGAGACCATCCCCCTGTTTGTGCAGGTAAGGGCACAAGGAGCCTGTGGGCGAGGAGGAGTGGAGCGAGGAAGAGGAGTGAACAAGATGAAGAGAGGAGTGAGGGAGTGTGCCCGTGTCATGGAGCTGTGTGTGTGTGTGTGCGTGTGTGTGTGTGTGTGTGTGTGTGTGTTTGTGTGTGTGTGTGTGTGTGTGTGTGTGTGTGTGTGTGTGTGTGTGTGTGTGAGAGAGTGTGTGTGTGTGTGTGTATTGAAATGGTGTTTGAGTGAATATGTGTTGATGGAAAGGTAAGATTAGTGAATGAGTATGTGAGTGTAAGTTAGAGAGTAGATTTCCTAAGTCTGTAAATTTGGCCCTGTGAGAGCGTGTTACCGAGTTTATCAGAGAGAGACAGCCAGAATTGGACAATGTTATGCATACGTGGCTAACTCATCCCCTCCCCCGTCTGTCTGTTTCTCTCTCTCTTTCCAGTGGACTATGTGAAGCGTGTGGCTGCTGGGGTGCTGTGTGAGATGGCTGTGGTCGAGCGCTCTGCTCCCTCCGAGTCGATGGCCTCAGGTGAGCTCTCGACCACAGCCATCTCACACAGCACCCCAGCAACCACGCGCTTCACATAGTCCACTGGAAAGTACAGCAGCTGTACACACACACACACACACCAGGGGATGCCGGCACACATGCACACACACACACATGCACACACACACACACACACACTCACACACACACACACACACACACACACATGCACACACACATACACACTCACATGCACAAACACACACATGCACACACACACACATGCACACACACACACATGCACACACACACACACATGAACACACACACACATGCACACACACATATGCATACATACATACATACATACATACATACATACATACTGTTAAGAAATGCGTAATCGTGGCACCTATAGATAATTATTTTGTGTGCTTTTCGACGCCCGAGTTGCTTATACACTCTCACAAGTAATTACTACGGTTATTGCCACGCAAATCAGAATACAACTTAGTTCAGAGAAATCATGTCACATCATGGCTCCAAGCCTCACTGTTTCAACCCAGATACTATTAAGTATCACTCAGTGTGCCTACTGAGATCACCTTCAAGTACTCTCTTCTAGAATGAAAGAGAGGGACAACTCACCTTTCCCACGCAGTCGACCGGTTTCTCTGTGCCGAAGGTCCCCACCTCTCTTAGGTATCGGACGTTTCCTAATCACAGTTCGATCATCAGACCGGTGTAGTCAGGCGAGGTGCGATTCAAACGCGGAACTTAACTCACTTCATTAACTGACGCAGAAGCAAGTTTTGTGGTATTTAAAAAAGTACCTTTAGATTTAATGTCAAAAAGGTCAACAAAAATTTAAAGTAAAGAAAAAGAACAATAAGACTTGTTCCCCAAGTCAACAAGTAATTAAAAAGAAAGAAAATAAAAGCAATAAGACTTGTTCCCCCAAGTCGCTTAAGCGTTCAGCAAAACAGTGTATATATCACACACTCAAAAAGAAGAGCTCAGTCCTTTTAAATGCAACCTGCTTCCGTCTTTTTATCACAGACTTCTCCTTATAAGGTCATTCCATCACACAATGTACTTTTATCATGTCAGGGTTTTTGCAACAGAGGTATGACTCATCTATATGCCGGCTGCTCACACCTGCTTACAGCCTGCGCCCTTCTCGCGGGCCCCAACGGTTACACTTCCTGTGCTTAACCCATTTTACAGTTCCCTTTGATCATTCACATTTTACATCAGCATTGTTCCCTCACAAGCATTTGCACTGAAAATGTTTCCTTACACAATAAGCAATTTTCACTCTTGATCATAGCAATCGGCAGCAGATATAGATTTGTTAAACATCACTCAAGCAATTACACACACTATCATATGATTATAAGGCATGATTCAGACATTCTGTAATCATTGTAAAAGGCATATCTTGATTCAGATGATTATAAAGCATAGCTCCAGCAATTTCATCAAAGCATACGTTTTTCATATGATTAATACATATTTCAAACAATCTCAGCAAAGCGTACATTTGTTAAATGAATATGAGAATGGGATATGAGTGTGAATGTGAGTCAGAGAATGTCTATGACTGTGAGCCTAACCCGCGTGCGGCTCCATGTCGTGGCTGTCAGGTTCATTCTTTTGTGAGTCGTTCATCACCCGCCTCTTGGACCTGCCAGTCACGAGCCCCGGTGGTACCAGTCCTTTCCACACAACCCCCAGGGACTTCTCCGGACAAGGATTTGTCCGCAGGGCCTCTTTCTCCAACACAAAGTTCCATTTCACAGCAGTTACACATTCTCTGTCAGTCCAATAATACTCATCCCATCCCGCCCGTACAATGTCCCCAGCAGTGATAGGCACATGTTTATCTTCATTAATACACCTTCCACCCCGCACCAGAAAAAATTCCCCACAAACAGAATGGATTTCCCAAAGGACACCCAACAGTGTAATTCCCAACAAACTCCCCGTTTTGGCTTAATGGTGGAGGGGCCATATCGGCTCTTATCGCTGCCCAAAAAGACCCAGAGTCCTCGTGTTTGTATACACGCACCATCGCAGGTCTTACATCAGTAAATTGTAGGTGGGCTCTCCCCTCCCACCCTTTGTCAAAACTGTAAATCAGGCTTGAATTTCTCAACATTACTTCCACTTTGTTCTTATTCCAACGTGCATTCAGCCACGGTATCGAGTGCTCCCCACCCAGTCTAATGTAATGGATTGCCCGCCAGTTAATTGGAACGGCCATCAACTCAAAACAAAGTTTTGATCGGACTTCCCTTCTATTTCGAACAGTCACTCCGATAAATGCTTTCTCTTCTCATTCACGGGTTCAGAGACCGCTTTCACACTTTCTTTCATACTTTCTTTCGTACTTTCTTTCATACTTCTCCCATGCGAGACGAAATTAGAATCAGCAGAATGTCTCTGGGGCAGTCGCAACTTCTTTTTGTCTTTCTGTCTAAGGGCAATCCCGTCTATTGGGTAAAGTATGTCTCGACCAGTTTGCATAATCACAGATGGTGCTGGCGCAATGATAGACTTCCCGTCTACAACGCTAGGTTCTTGGTTTTTCTCATCGGCCGGTGCGCCCGCCTCTACTGAGCTATGCGTTAAATCGCCTTCAGGGGGCATAGTGGTTGCCTCGGGATTAACTGGAGCCCCAATTCTTCCCTCGACCTCCCCCGTCTCTGGCTGAGTAAAAGTCACTTGTATGCCCCCTATGGGTTCCATTAATTCTGGAAGGGTTGGTTCCCTTCTTGCTTCACATTTTGCATTTCTGCATACACCCCCTCAGACGCACCCCATTCATTATTCTCAGGCTGAAGATCTATCGTGTCCGATAAGTCAACTAAACCCAAATCCTCAGTATTCACATAAACATTTCCTATATTATCAAAGTCAATATTATCATAATCAGTACCCTTTTGATCTAATGAAACTTGTCCAACAGGCGTATTGGGCCGAGTGTCCATTCCATCTGTTCCACCTGACATCAAATCCTCCCTGTAGCTCGCAAAAAACAAAGAGACCCGGATGGTCTCCTCTCCTGGCTCCCCAATGTCCACCTGCCGCCCTCCGTCTTTTTCCTGTGACAAGTGAGGGGTGGGATTATTTTCTTTACAGTATTTCGCTTTCTCTGTCGGTATGTATTTGACCTGAAAAGCGAGGGTTCAATCGTTCTTTTCCCGCGGTATAAAACGTATAAGCTATCAGCGGAATACATGCAGCGTATCCTAACATGTACAATGCAGTACTGATCAATGCCAGTCCTGTTAGTCGAATAGCCACTCGTCCTATTAACTCATGGGTTTTGTTGGTTATAATCCTACTCAGATATGCTAAGTAAGTGGAGACCAATAGTACATCCATTGAAAGTACTCCTAATGCCATCCACGATCTTCCTGGCAAGCCCATCCATTTAGGAAATTTTCTACAATATTCTAAAATATTTCCTAGCAGGCTGACACAAAACATAGTGAAATTTAATTATCTTCCATCCTTTTAGTTTGATTCCTTTCAGTCCTAGTCCTATAAAAATGATCGTTGAACTTGGTAGCTTCCTTCCCATAAAAAGAAATCGAGCTAAATTCAATCCTCATACACAATAGTAGTTATTATGTATAATGATACTTTGTCTATTGTACAACTAGTAAGCACACAGGACATTAAAATATTTCCTACCAAAGAAGACCACTCGATTTGACCACCCGATTGTCCTCCTAGATCAGGAGTTGTCTGATTTGCAGAGTTGTTTGCCATGGTAACCTGTTTCTATTTTTGCTTGGTATTATTCGTAAAGAAGTGTAGCTTGTCTTTCACGCCCGTGAGTGACTAACTGCTTTCTTCTGAAGACCTGATATTTATCCGAGGGGTCTCTCTCACTGCTTACTCGTGACGCCTCTCTAGCAGGTGGGCCTCTTCTTGCGGTCAAACCGTTTCCTGTTTTTTCTGCATCGCAGTGACACCTGCTACTCGCAAAGATGCCTTAGTCATCATTCCGATTATCACTAGTCCTAATAGGGGATACGCTATGTATTGAAACCGTTTCCCACAAAGTGAAAGAACAGGTGAGATTGTTTTATCAAACATCGTTTTGACGATACTAGCCGCTGTCTCTGCAGCCATCCCTGGGAGTTCTGTTATTCCCTTCTGAATTAAAGTCCACCACACTCCTGTCCAGGTGTAATTACCGGTAACCAGAGTCGCCTGGTGAGATGGTAGCATTGCACACCATTTTTGATTTTCCATCTCCAAAAATATCTCCCCATCAGGGGCCTACTGTTTAACATTTCGTGGATCTCATTTCTTGCTCTTCCATCAGTCTTTTACCCATGGCCTCATACCAATCTTTCGTAGGCAGTTGGCCATAAAAACCGTCTAAATTACTGTTCGGTCCTTTGCAATAAACTTTCCATTTTGCCATGGCTGCCCCGATCACTACAGTATTTGGACAAGCGTAGGCCAATGGTCAGAAATCTCGCATTAATTTTTTAGGCTGTTTGTGCCATCTTGGTGTTCCATTTTTATTATTCCCTGACTCACCGAGTCGTATTCTTACAAAATAATTATAGATATTCCACACTCTTCTTCCTTTCTCTTCTATGAGTGGTGGAGGTATCCAAACATTTTTTGTGGCTATGTTCCATTTGCACCATTTTGGCACCCATGTATTTTTCCCTCGTATGCGCTCTGGTTTTATCCAATGCACAACTACCTCGTCATTTTCGCAGCGATCGCGTCGCCATCATTAGAGTCTCCCAATAAGCTGCCCGTCTAGCGGTGGCCGCAGGGTCGCATCATATTGGTACACCCAAATACCTCCATTAGGCTTATCACATTCAGATGGGAAATACTCATACCTGACCCTCCCCAACCATCCAGGTATTTTTCTTGCTTGAACAGGTCCCAACATATATGCTTCCATCAGCAATCTATAGTCTGTACAAAATCTCTTCCTCTATCAAAAAAACATCGAGGGAGGACCTCTCCCTCTATCACATACCTCTTGGGGAGTGGGTTTTATTAACACAAATGTATAGTTAAGTTCTAGTGTTTCCAGTTATTAGGCTGCGAATTGATTGTTCATAAATTCCACCATCACTTCCTGTAATTCCCCCTTGGCTTGTGTGTGTACTTGCCTGGCACACGCCCCCACTGCCTAAAATGAAGCCGCTTCATTAGGGGCAGTGTCCAATGATAGTTGTTTAACCCAGTTCACCGCTCGGTCTTCCTTGAAGTTGTTTTTATGCCCTCTGCTAGTCTTTTCATAAGAACCTCTTTACTTATCGAGTTTTTTAACTGTCGTAGAGACATTTCTCCAACCATTTCCTGTATAGATCCCCATGCATTTTTATCCCACAGTTGATCTATTTTTTCCGTCCCATTCTGACCGAGGCTGACCCTCCAGTCTAAATTTTGGTAACCGAGGTGAAGTCCAGAAAGAACGGTCCCCGTGCTTTTTTGCAAACAATCTAACATATTTGATTCCCATTTGGCCATTCCCGGCTCTGTTATATTAGTTTGTGTAAACCAGTCTCTAGTCTGCTCGTTGTGCCAGTTTGGGACTCTTATGTAATGTTCATATACATTTAAGATTCCCCTGGCCAGTTTGTGCATTTTTTGAGCTGGATTTATTTGTATGCCTAAATTAGGACCCTGAGTATTGAACAAGGTCCAATTAAAATAGAAAGCATTTTGTAGAGTATACCTCTCCAGGTTGCAATATTTACATTTTACCGGACCCGGTTTGTATGTAAACCTTGCCCATATTTGATCCTGTCCTATAGCCGAAGGTTCAGCTCTTTTCATTTTTTCTTTGTTTGGTCTGTTCCAAATGTGATCTGATAAGTCCTCCGTTTCCTGGCTTAGAGACGGGGGGTTAGAGAGGGTTATCCTAATTTCCTCTGCCCCCTCCATGTTCATTTCGTCTCTCTCGCTTGCAGTCTCTTTCTCAGGTTTTCTTCACAAATAGTAACATTTCCCTTTTCATCCTTTTCTTTACGACATTTGCAATCCCAGAATTCCAGCGGACCTATCGCCTTTTGGCCTTGATTCCACGGGTGAAAGGTCATCCCTCTCACCAGCGTGGATCTACAGGTTTTTGTGTAATTCGAGAAACATGATTTAGACATTTCATAAGCAGATTCACTATCAGTTTACCCTCTTTCTCTATATACCAGCTTCCAGGAATTCCCTGACAGTTTGTAGTATGTTTAATGTTACTTATTCCCTCAAATAACTCCAAAAACCTTTTCCAGTCCCACTCCTTACCACCCTGGTATTGCTCCCATCTAGGATCATTCAACCGTTCACACAATGGGCGGTCTGCATCTGTCCACGGACTCTGACCACATTTCAAAATTTGTTCATTCTTAGTTTTTGGCAATTTATTCCATTCCCATCCTGGTTTCAATATTCCTATGGCCAATGCCCCCAGCCTTGTTCTATTCCTCTCCTCCGTGTCTCCCAACTCTAGTTTTGACATGATAGGGATCTCTACTTCCTTTAGGTATTTATAAGTTTCTATAACTATCCATTTACCATCATCAGCTGTATACTCTCTCTCCATGGTAGGTCCTATTTTCCACACCGTCTTTCTAGGGCTTACCCAAGGTAAGTAGAGGATTACACTTAAGATGCTTATTAAAATTACAAACAGCCCCGCTTGCCATTTCTTGCTTTTCTTTTTTCTACTTTTTTTATTAATCCTCCCTGCCTGGGGTTTGATTGACCTTCCTTGTGTGTTCTCTCCAGGACCAATGCTCGGTACAACCTCCATTCCCTCCTCTGGTCCTGTGGAGACAAACAGCTTACAGAACGTAGTCACATATAAGAGCAACAACCGGGACTTAAATGAATAAAAGCGAATAGAACGCGAATACCAATAAGTCAAAGATAAACAATAAAAATGAAATCAAAGAAAATTTAAATCCAAAAACCTGATCCCAGAATTAAACAAAAACAAACAAACACGTAGGAAAAAATAAAACAAAATTATATGTAAAGACCATAAAACCAAAGCCTTCCTACAACGCCCTTTCCAATGTGTAGTGTTTTTCACATAAGGAGAGCTGCTGCAGCCGCAGCAGAAGATTTGTCCTCAGAACCTGGTTTCACAAAAATGTTATGTGTAAATGAACAGGTTCTACCTGAGTCAGTCGTGTACTTGATCACGTGTGCTTTCAGCACCATTTTCTGTCCTTGAAATTTTACTTTCAATTCCTGTTCCCATCGTTGTTGGGAAATCGCTTCTGACTGTTGAGTTATGGTGGTAACCCAGTCAATTAGGCTAGGAGGGCACTTTATTTCTGCCCTCGGCTCACTTCGAGAAACGGACCAGCTTGTCCAGTTTGCTGCAACATACTGTCCTAAATCCGTTTTAAGGTACTGCGCTTTACGCCCCTTTCCTAGTTTTATCTCTAGATCCTGATCACCGCCTTGCTGGCAGTTGTATGCCCTTCTCAACTCGTCGCTGATGTTGTTGTCAGTGTATTCCGAAAGGGATCTCACTGACATGTAACCTAATTCAAAATTTTTAGGCGTCAGTAATACAGAGCATGGCACCAAGCCATGAGCGCCTTTTAGGCAGCATGGTCCAGCGGCTGCATGATCTATTCTACTCACGTTGTATTTCCTGCCGTTGCGACGGTCCAGGCATTCTTTACAAAAAGTAATCTTAACCGGGCCGCTCAACTCTACCCCCAGTGGTCGAGAACCCCCAACCATTTTTCGCACTCTCATTTTTCCACGGTCTCTCCTCAGACCCTTCCACACGACCTTTCCACATTCCTTCTTGCATAATACACAAGTCCCTGGCTCGTATTTTTCCCAAACCAGATAGGTGCCTTCCGGGACCCCCGGGTCAGCTTTACCTATTAATATCGGATTCGTCTCCGCGCAAGAACTCAGCACGACTTGCCCCCTGGATAAGCAGATAAGCTTGGGATGAGACATGATTCTCCTTTTTACACGATGGCAGAGAAAACAGTGACTCAAAACAAGTGTCCGGGTTTTGCTCGTTCCTATCACTGCCAAAGAAATCTCTGCTAATTTTACACTTAAGTGTGCAAGTACGGCAGGCCGAAGTCTTTTATCGCATGCGTATCAGCTATCAACTATCCGGGATGCGCTGTATCTGGGAGGGATGTACTGGACCAGTGTTTTTTAATGTTATGTAATTGTGTTCTACAGCAATTATGATGTCTTTACCTTCGTTCGGATGTCTGATTCCTTCTCCCTGTATTTTGCGGCCCCTATTAACCCAAACTTCCTGGCCGACCTGAAAAGGAGAGATTCCTTTTTCAGTATCAGACCTAACAGTTGGTATTAATTTTGGCAGTGACAAATATTCATTCATCTTCAGGAGCTCTCCTGGGCTGTCCCAGTGTTTTTGTGAGTTTGCTCTTATGTAATCTTTTGCACTGCGCACCGCCCTTTCTGCCACACCATTTGTTTCTGGTTTGTATGGTATGGAAAAAATAGCTTGCGCCCCAATGCCCTCCAAAAACTCTAACACATGTGAATTTTTGAAATGAGTTGCATTGTCCATTCTCACTGATTTTGGGTTCTTACCAGTGAAAAAATTTGCTAACCTTTCCGTAATTATCCTCCCTGTTGCCATTTTTATGGGATACACTCTGGTATCACCACCTGCATTGTCCACACACACCAAAAAATACTTATGCCCTCTTGCAGAAGTATCAAGTGGTCCTGCCACATCACATGAATATTCTTCACCTGCTTTGTCTGTTTTTATTTGTCCCTGAATGATTTTGTCTTTCTTCATTCCTCCTTTATTCGCACATGCTTCACAGGTTGCTTTGATTTTATTAAAACGTGTCAATACGTTAGGAATGTGGACTTTTATTTTCCGCAACCAAAGTCTCGTTCGTGACAATCCACTGTGGCCAATGGCCACATGGATTTTGCGGAGGATTTGATCTGCCTCTTCCTTTGGTACCACAACCCCTTGTTCACGCTCCCACTCTGTGGGCAAGAGGCAAACTGCATTCGTGAACACTGCTCTCACAGTATCCGGGTAATCCTCCCTGCTCTGAGCCAGTGCATCCACTTCTCTGTTTCCATCGTGTGTGAAACCCCGAGTCTTGGTATGACTCTTCACATGTTCCACCGTCACAAATTTTTTCTTTCGTAATTCAGCAATCACAGCCCATTCCTGTGCATGTGATAACTCCTTTCCCCTATAGTTTTGGAAATCTCGCTGTTCCCAGAACGCTAAATCCTCATTGAAACCAGAATAACAATAATAACTGTCAGTTATTATATGTATTACCTTGTATTTTTTACTGTCTGCCCAAGCTAAAGCTTCTCTTAATGCAGTAACTTCGTTTGTTTGAGCAGAACCTTCAACGTATCCAGTCCGGTGGTCAATTTCCTTACCCTCTGGTGTTTTTACTAAAATAGCCCATTTTCCGTATCTTTCTTTTTCGCTTTTAGAACCATCTGTAAACACTACAATTTGTGGGGTCATTTCGCACTCATCCATCTCTTTTTTCCGAGCTGAACTGGTTTTGTTTGTGCATCTGAATTTAACTCTCGCATCTGTTAGCATTATCTGCCATTTTCCCCATCTTGACGATAATGCTCGGCTGCCCTCAGTTGTGTGTTTTGATGCTTCCGCTAACATCACATTGCTTGATATAAACAGAACCTCTGTTGGTTGACCGAAGTTTATTATGGATGGATAGAATTTGAATGCCAGCGTGAGAACTTTCTCTTCCTCTGGAAAACGAGATTCAGTGCTGGACCATGTCATTGACAGAAATAATGCAGCAACTTTATCTCCTTTATTTCTAATTTCAATCCACCCTCCTTTTTCATCCACGTGTAGCCACGCCTCTGATTTCGTCCCTGTGTTTCTCCTTTTTAGCTCTTGTACATTATCAAGACAATGCCTTTTGAGAATGGCCAAACTTTCATATTCTTCAGAAGTTAGAGGCGGGTTTAACCTTTTCCTTCGTGCCTCTGCACTGGCAAGTCTACCTTTAGCGGCATGTAATGGTGCCGCTCTGCTACTGTAATTTGGAATATGATGCGAGATGTATTCCATTTTTCCCAACAATCTTTCCAAATCTTTTACACCTGTAGCAGGGATCGCAAATGCCGACTGGATATACTCATTCATTGGAGCTTTACCCGTCTCAGTTATCAAGAATCCTAAATATTTAATTTTGCCTTTTCCTATTTCACATTTTTTCAGTCCAATTTTCAACCCTGCTGCTTTACACCTAAGAATTACCTCTTCTAGTAAATCCAAATGTTCTTTCTCATCCTCGTGGGTAAAATAGATGTCATCAATGTACACTTCCACCTCCAGACCTATTAACACCTCTTCCACCCGTGTCTGAAATACATTTGGTGAATTACAAAAACCTTGTGGTAATCTGTTCCAGCGATAGCCTTTTCCTTGAAACGTAAAACACGTTTTAAGTGAACTATGGTAATCTATTGGGACTGACCAGAACCCATTTGCTAGATCCAAGCATGTTTTAAAACGTTTGTTTTGTAATTGAGTGACTGTTCTAAAGGGGTTGATTAAACTTCGTTTGTCTTTTACTGTTCTCCTATTGAGCTCCCTGAGATCATGTACCATTCTCCACGTGCCATCAGGTTTTGGTACTGCCTGTATTGGCATGGAACATGGAGGATTGTCCTCCAAAGCCAACACACCCAGTGCTGTCAATTCTTTTATGGTCTCACCGAGCTCCTTCAAAGCATTCCTGTTGATTTGGTATTGTGCTTCACTGGGAGGTGTGGGATATTTTAATATGATTCAGAAGGAAGGTCAGATAATTCATTTAATTAGTTTGATGATCAGATACACTCTAAAACACGATGTTAGAAAAGGGGTTTGGCCCACCGGGTAGAGGATGGGTCATGATACACATTTTAAGCTGTCTGATTGGATGGAGTCAGGTTAGGGGTTAATGATGTGATTGGATACAGGGTCAGCCAGTCAAAGCTGAAGTGGGAGTGTCAGAAGAGGTTTAAATGGCAGCGCGGGACTGTAGGCAGACAGAAACATTCTAGAACTTTCTCTTATTGTGGTTTAAGATCTTCAATAAACCCTGCTTGAAGAATTCACCATCTGCTGTTCGACTCCTGCTTAAATGGGACCGCGTGTGTGTATATTTTAGACACGACATATTTGGTGACTTCGACGGTGATCTTGAAAAGACAGAGAACCCTACACATTCCACTCCTGAATTCGCCCGTATATGCAGAAGGCTTCTGTTTTAAATTCAAGGTAAGCATACTTTGCTGAGTAGTGAATGCGTGGTGATTTAGAGTGGGGTGTTGGTGTTCTCAGTCTTCATTAAAACGAACCGCACGGAGTTGGAGGGTAGATGGGAATTCTTTAAGTACGGTATAGTCGCTATTTTTGGTTCGCAACCAATGTTTTTAGCAGTTCACACAACGGGAAGTGAATTAACCGTTGTCGCATGTTCTGGCTTTTATGGGAGATTTAGCAGTTCAAATAGAACTAAGCAGTACGGTGCTGTTTTATCGCATGTTCTGGCTTATATGGGAAATTGTGTATCATAAGGCAGTTCAAATAGCGGACTATTGAAATATCCACTATCGCATGTTCTGGCCTTTATGGGATTTAGGTTGTATTAAAAGCAGTTCAAATAAGCCTTAATAACCTACTGAGTTATTGGTTTATCGCATGTGCTGGCTTTATTGAGAATACATACGTTAAGTTACTTGAAACAGTAAGGTAGTGGGTATTGAATGAGCCGTGTTACACGTGTGAGATCACGTGAACGCGAGGTATTTGTGGAAACGGAAATTCCGTTGGAATTGATGTGAATGAATGTGTATAATCACTGTAGACAAAATATTAAAGTTCTAAATAAATATCAGTGATTTAATGAGGAGCATAATAGGAAAATGCTCCAGTCGTGTGAAAGTGGATGAATGAATTGAATTTAAGTTGCAGTTAAATTTGAACGACGACCGGTTGAATTACAAGTCGTGAGGAAAGTTTATCTGGTGATTGTATAAATACCACAGCGCTATATGTTGCAGTTAACTGAATAAGCTTACTGTGGTTGAAAACAGGAGTCAAGTTTAGTTAACTTGCTATTAGATTATTTGGCCATATATGAACACTGCGTGGTTTTTGTCCACTTTGGCTGGAATGTTTTGTTGGATCTACCAGACAAAGGGATTTAAAAAAATCGCGTTGTAATCAGTATTGAAAACATATAATACAACCCGGACTAGTTTGTTTTATTGTAATAGAGGAATTGTTGGCTCCGCTGTTCTTAAAACGAACGAAACTGGAAATTGTGGTATTAGTGCAAGGAACATTGTTTTGTTGTTTGTGCTGTAATAATACAGAGATACTGGTTTTGGTGACGCGCATTGAAATTGGCGTTGAGCTAAAATCTATTACCCTGTTTAGAGAACTAGGTTGGCTATAATTGTTTTGGATGAAAAGATAACATTGTTCCCACACACGTGGGTAAATTAAAACTTAGACTAGGCTTGTATTTGTGGCTGAAGGTTGGAATTAAGTTGTAATACGGTGGATAATGTGGTTGGATTAAGAAACGTGGTAACTATATATACTTTAAAAAACGAAAGTTCATAGTTATAAAGTTGGAGAATATTATGGTGGGTTGAATCTGCATTGCTGTGTTGTCCACGTGTCTGTGTTGTTCTAGGAAACCACGTGGGAAGTATTTCTGTGTGGACCTGTATTTTTGTAAGGGGGTTGGGGGTTTCCCTCAAATTTCATGTACACTTGTTAAGAGACAGCAGGAGTTACATATTTTCACAATATATATGAATTTAGCAAAAGAAAATCATATGGAGCATAGGCAAGTGTTAGCACAATCTGCAGATGAGTTTGAAAGAGGCAGAGGGAAAATGGAGGCCGGAGATGAGCAGATGGCCCGGAGACTGATTGATAGTGGGGGAAGGTGTATTGAATGCATTGTTGGAAGAGACAGTGCAATGGAGGCAAAGCACCTTTTGCCTGGCCAGGTATTTCAAAGTCTTAAGAATGTTAATTCAGCAGTGGGGGAAGTTCCTTTTTTGTCAGGGATGGTAGAGGAAGCTGTGAGTTATGACCAATTGACTGCAGGATATCGAGAGGTGTTTAAACTGGGATTTCAAATGGGTTACGAGACACAGAAGAAAGAGAGAATGATGGTTGAGAGTAAGTTTACGAAGTTAAAACATTCTTTGATGCAAAAGGAGATGGGAGAGCAGAGAGATACTAGTCCACAGGCGGGTAACCCCGGTGGCTTTGTTTCCCTGCATGAAGGGCCATGGTTAAATTCAGGTTTAATTCAGTCTAATGGGAGAAAGATACCACACCAGGTTATGGCTTTGCAAGGACCCATTGCATATCAAATTAAACAGATTTACTGGATAGGTTTATTTGGATTGGAATGGGAGGATAGGATCTGGAGTGAGTGGGGACCTTTTATTCATGAGTGGCATGGTAGTCTCAGAAAGCCTAGGTATCCAACTCATTGTACTATCATGGTGGGAGAAGCTCCATGTGATGCGCGAAAGGTGGAGAGAGATGAAAGATGGAGAGTAGCATTGAATGGAAGGAAACAGATCAAAGTTAGGGCTGTGGGTATAATTGTAGGACCAGAAGGAGTAGGAGTGGAGGCTAAGTTGGATCCTCAATTGTACACTAAAGCATATGATATGCCGAATGCCACACCGTACATTACACTTAAAGTGGGCATAGGATTTAGGGACAGAGACGTTGGTCATATGATGGTGAGAGCCAAAGCTAGTGTATGGGTGTCAGCAGAAGGGTTAGTGAAAGAGGGGGTTAGGATGTCAAAAGATAACACCTTAATGCAGATCAGGCATTCAGTTAAGTTGGAGGGGGAGCCATGGGAAGTAGAGGTGATTGAGTGAGAGAGGATAGAGGAGGAATATACAGTGGGTGACTTTTATGGGAATCCATACGGTATATATGATGGGTATGAAGGAATAGGTATTGACATGTTGAATACATGGGTGTTGCTTGAGAATTGTAGCTTGGTGGAAGTGAGTGGAATTGGATCGTGTATAGAATGGGAATTAGTGGGATTAAACAAATAAGGTAATTGACAGATTGAATAAAGCACAGTTATATATTGCATAGCATATAATACATTTTGACAATTGCTCCTGGCTGATGGTAATCTGTGAGTTTCACACATAGGATTATTTACGGTTTATGAATATGAAATTGGGTTTGCTGGTAAAAATACATGTGTGATGCATATTGGGTTGAAAGGTTGATTAAGTAGTGGATGAATGCTGAGAGTTGGATAGTCGCAGCTGGAGTGTAAAATGTTATTTTGACAAGGATATGGAATGGGTGCTTGGTTGATGACTTTGATAACAATCTGCATTGAAAGTTTTTTGTTTGCAGGCCAGCAGCAGGAGAGATAGTGGAGAAGATAGCACAGAGGGTTAAGGAATGTAGTGGTTGGTACAGCTGTTGTTGAAGAAAGGACCCCTGCGTCCCCTTCTGGTTCATACACAAAAGGCCCTCGGGTTACAAGTGATAAGACTGTTGGCCCAGGTGTGGCACTGGGGTCATGGGAAGCCAGGCAGGGGTAGGTAAGAAGTATGGTTATTTAGCAACAGGACGTCAGGAAAGGGTTAAGAGAAAGTTTATTGGAGAGAGTGAGAAAACAAGAGATTGATAGAGCCTAGCGGGGGTTTAGAAGAGAGTTTTGGAAGTAATTAATATGACTAAGGGGTAAACTGATAAGAAAGAGCAGGAGGCAAAAGGGGTATATGGAGGTATGTTATGTTTTAAGAAAAGTTAAAGTTAGAATGGGCTATAGATAAGGACTTTTAAATTAATAAATGAGGGTTTAAAACATTAGATCATTTCTTGAAATAAAATAAAAATAAGGGTAATTACATATGTATTTATAGATTGAGGGAATAGGAAAATGGATAGACAGAAGGAAAGTGATTTGAAGAAGGTACATGGAAAGTAAGAATGAGAAGGTAAATGGGAAGTTAAAGAGATGGAGAAAGATGGGGAGGATATGTTATGTTTACAGATGAGAGGAGTGACAGAGAGAAGGGGAGCCGTGCGCAGGCGTTGGTGAAATTTAAGAAAGCAAGCCAGGTTGAGGATGGAACTAGATGGCTGATACCTAAGGTTGATGTAAGGAACTGTGTGGGTTTTGTGTTAATACCTTGAAAGTATATATGAAAATAACATGGTTTTTAAGTGTCTCTTACAGATTTGGGGGAACCTTCTGAAGTGGTTTGGGCTGAGGAGCCGCATGAACAGAATGGTTTGTTTGTAGTTGCATTGGGGGATGGGCGATAGGAAGGAGTGACATGCCCTTTGAAGTATTGGTATATGGTGTGAGTGGGGTGATGTTAGTATTCAAGCCAGGTTATAGCCAACAAGGTAAGATCCTTTGTCATTATAAATGTGACTAAGGGGGGTGAGTCTTTATGCTTTGATAAGCCACGTGGGCAGGGTTTCCTTCGAGATAGTGTTTCAGCAATTCATTTATAGCCAAACTTAGTGATAAAGATATAATGTACATAGGTGATGTAATTATTTCAAGGGATACGACCAAATTGATTTAAAAGAGGGGTAAACTGCAGGCTTGGTAAACTATGGAGATGCTATTGTGGCCAGATGGCAACTCTATACATGTTATCTGCTTTGTTCATTTGCACGCACTTTTTAGTTTTCAGTGCGTAAGGGGGGAGGTATTAGGAAAATTAAATTTATGGGGTTTTGGTCACCCTATTTATGGGAGGTTTTGGGATGAAATTTTGCATAATGCTATGGTTGTAGCATCTATAATAAGGAATAAAGGAGTGGAGATCAAACCTCAGGGAATGTTATGGGGTGTGGGTACAGGTTATACCCACTGATATGTTTCTTTAATCTTTTTTATGGCTCAGGAATGAAGGATAACTTGGTACCTGAGCTCAGCGGGAAATATATAAGTGAATGCCAGGGATTTGGCCGCTGAATCTTATTGTTCCATTTGGAATGTGTTATACTGAAAGGTATAAGTGTATAGATATGACAAGGGAAATATAGACATTATAGTAATGGATGGGTTTTTTATATGATGGGTTAAGGTATGTCTGAGGACAGGACTGAAGCTAAGAGATGGTAAGTGTCATGAGCTGTGGGAAAGATAATGTAGCTGAATGGATGGTAGTTTATTTAAGGAGTTAAAGTTAGGGGAAATAGACAATCATAATGGAGAAAATGAAAATTGTCTATAATTATATGTAAGGTAACTAGGTAAACTACTGAATCTTTAAGTCTACATGAGGCAGGAGCGCTGCACGGAGCAGTCATGCGCTGGGACACAGGAGTGAACTGGAGGAGTGTGAGTGGATGAACTGAAGGTGGGTCAGCTGCAGACGATCATGGGTGTGATTGGAGACGAAATGCAGCTGGAAGTGTGAATGTCATGGAAGGAACGGGTGTGTGAGTGTGCCGAAGGGGAGCTGCTGAAGCACACTTCAGCACAAACTTAAAGGTGGAAGCTTATGGACTGGTCCAGTCGGGAGACTGGTGATGGGTTAAGGTTCTTAAAACAAGAGTCTCCAGCCAATAGGGCTGAGAGGTGAAGGGGTTAAGTGTGTTGTATCGTATTAACTGTTTTGCAGGACCACTAGGCGGTGGGACTACCACAATTCAAGGGAGCTGAGTTGGAGTGGGGACCATTCAGATGTAGCAGCTCGACCTGGGTGAAGGGCTGCCAAGGTCATGGACATGCTGCAGTGGATGGATGTGTCTACCCTTGGGGGAAGGAAACTGATGGAGCTCAACATGGTCAGAGGAGGCTTTCCGGCGGATTCAGATGAAAGATCTCATCAGTGGAACTTATAAGAAGATGTTTGTTGTGGGACATCCATAACAATTCTACAACAGCACGCAGAACATCCATACATATTAAGACTGTACCACTTGCATAACATTGCATACATAATTGGATGTGTATTGTTTATATTTATATTGCTTGTTTTGTTTGTTTTAATGTTTGGTTTTCTGTATGTTTGTTTGTATTGTATTTTTGTATGTTTCTTTATATGTTACACAACACTGCATTCAGAAACTGATGGAAAAGAGGATGTGCATGGTTGCCTTCCGCAGCCTGCGGAATGCAGGTGTCGCTGTACAGGACAGGGCAATGGGTCCAGTTTTTACCTTAAAATAAGAAGGTTTTTGTTCTCATCTGTGGGGATAGGGGCATGGCATCTCAGGAGTAAAGGAACACCAGAATGTGGATACTGATATTGTTACACCTAAGTTTATCCATGTGAATGGAGACTGAACAAAACACACAACACTGCATACACGATAAGATGGTTGTATTACATTTTGTATGTTCTGTAAACACTACTGTACGCTCATCTAGGACCACCCTAGTGAGACTGTTGTATTGTATGGGGGTATTAATATGGAGTTAGATGAAGTGGATGGACTGTTTAAAATAATGCTAAAACTGGGTTTTGATGTATAGGATGTAACAATGTACTTGTTTCATCATATGGTAGATTGATAGTGTGTATTTGATAGAGTTATGAAAATATGGTTTAGTGTGTCCATATGGACACAAAGGGGGGAATATGTGGGATATTTTAATATGATTCAGAAGGAAGGTCAGATAATTCATTTAATTAGTTTGATGATCAGATACACTCTAAAACACGATGTTAGAAAAGGGGTTTGGCCCACCGGGTAGAGGATGGGTCATGATACACATTTTAAGCTGTCTGATTGGATGGAGTCAGGTTAGGGGTTAATGATGTGATTGGATACAGGGTCAGCCAGTCAAAGCTGAAGTGGGAGTGTCAGAAGAGGTTTAAATGGCAGCGCGGGACTGTAGGCAGACAGAAACATTCTAGAACTTTCTCTTATTGTGGTTTAAGATCTTCAATAAACCCTGCTTGAAGAATTCACCATCTGCTGTTCGACTCCTGCTTAAATGGGACCGCGTGTGTGTATATTTTAGACACGACAGAGGCATCCCACCTTTTATCACATAATTTTCCTTCATTAATCCCACATCATTTTTGTATTCTGAATACACACCTAAGTTTAAAATTCGTTTTAATTCTTGATGGTCCTTGATCATCGTCTCTTGGCAAATTTTTTCAATTACGGCATGGTTGTCTATTGGTTTTATAAACCTTGCGTGTACATAGTTAGCATTGCTGCGGTTTTCTGCTTTGTCCAGGTCCCTTAGACCTAACAGATTTTCATTACCGGCTATGCCCTCTAGGTTACCCCATTTCCATTTCTGTATTTCTGCTATTGACCCGTCTGCCAGACGCACTGCTAATTTCGCGTTTAGGGTTCCCCCTTGTGTGGGCTTCATTACTGATACAGTTGCTCCTGTGTCTACTGTAAACTGCACCTTTTGTCCATCCTGTTTTACCATCGCCTTTAACTCTCCTCCTTCTTCAAAACTTATTCTGTTTAATTCTGTGAGAATCGAGAATGTTTTGCTTTCCACTCTTTTTGGCGTTCCATATGCGCATATCTCTCTTCCCTGCTTAGCGCATTCCAGACTTCGGGCTCCACCCACGGCCTGCGAGTGGTTTCCGCATCTGTCCCTTTCATCGGTCCCCCACCCAGAGTACCCTCTGTCAGGGGACCCTGTTCGTTTTTTGATCCTTTTTGATCCTTTGATCGGCTATAGGACAGGATATTTTCCTGTCTATTACTTTGTCTTGGGTTGTTTTGATTTTGATTTTCGCCTTCGCTGCGGTCTTTATTGTTTGTTTGCGTGTTTCTCCCTGTGTGATTTTGAGTGGCATTTCGTGGCTGGGCGGAAACATTATTATTTGTTCGTTCCTTAGTGGATGTCATTAAAGCTGCACGATCATAAATCTCCAATTGTTCTGATTTCCTTGCTGTACCCCATGAGGCCCACCCTGCAGCAAGTGGTATGCCTCTAGGCACTTGTCTCAATAGTCGCTCTTCCTGAGCTAGGCTTGCGCCTTTGTTAGTTAACTCTTTCATGGCTGTTTTCAACGTGATTTGCCTCTCACATAGTTTTATGGAGAGTGTTTTTATTCTCTCTTCGACCTCATCTTCACCCGGGACTCGCCTATATTGTGAGGCTAAGTCACCTGCGTGCGTCCCATCCGGGATAGTTAAGCCTCTACGAATCCTCAAGAAAGCATTAACTGAGGCATCTGTCAGCAAACTTTCAGGAATCCCATCATCCTTCCTGTGCTTTAAATATTGCACATCGGACTGGTCTTTTGGTTTTGCTGGAAAGATGTCCTCTAATTTTAATTTTGGGCTACCTGTCCCTAGTATGCTACTTTGTCCTGTGAACATACTTTGAGTCATGTATTTCGGGTTAAAAACGCCAGACTCCCGTGCAGGGGTCTGTTGAAAAGATTGTGTAAGAGGTCTCATTTGAATGGGGGAGTGATTTTGTGTAGAGCGTGTGTGCGCCCCAGCATAGGGCGTGGAGTTTACCCACGGTCCCTTACGCGGTAGCGCATAGTTGCCATTGGGGTTAGTCACCTCCTGTGTTCCCCATCCAGATTGTTCGCACCACTCCTCTGTCTCCCTTCTCTTTTGGTATTCTCTTTCCACAGATCGGTCTCTGCGTTCACACCCCTCTCTCATGTAATCGTATCCCAAAGCCATTTGAGATTCTTTCCATGTTTTTGTAACCTTATCCATCCCTAATATTTCCGCCGCGGAGGGAATGTGTGGGATTACCTCCCTTTCCTCTCTGTGTGCTTCATACCAGGGTATTTCAGGTCTATGGTTATTTTCCTCAACATATTCATATGTTTGTTGTGTAGTCAGGGGCGCATATGATATGCCTGTCGGAGTTAACCACCTTGGCCCTTTACTGGGCGGTTTTTCGATATTTTGTTGTCTAATCTGAATTGGTTTGGCTCTTTTGTCAATACCCCTTATGAGTGCAGCTGCCTGCCTGGCATGGCCCGCCTCTGGTTGTGTTTCAAATCTCACTATTGGTTGCCTTTGCATGCTGCGTCCTCTGACAGGCGCGCATGGTGTGTTTATGGTTTCATTTTCCCTTGCAGGGACAATGTTTTGACCCTTAGCGGGGCTTTTGTGCCGTCCGGGGGTCGGTGTTCTATTTCGTATTGGCCTTGGGGGCGGTAAACTGTACTGAATGAGCTCTTCATAGTCATCGTCCGAGTCTGATTCCTGCTGGTTTGTTCTCGCATTACCCGCGTTTGCGTACTGCTGTTCTGATTCAACTAGTGCCGAGATGAGGTATTGTTCCTCAATTGGATGTTGAACTAAGAATCTCACAATCAAATTTTCGCTCTCCATTTCCCATGGATAAGCTGCTGCCGCAGCTGTGCAGAATTCTAGAGAGGGCAAACCCACATATTTGCCCGTTTGGGCTCTGAGTCTTATTGTCAAAATTCCTTCTGACTCGTCTTCCGCATCGCACATTGCTTGTGCCAAGATTTTATTTAAATCCTCTATTCTAGATTTTAATGCAATTCGTCCTAGGGCTACTCTGGTATATAAGTCCCTTAATTTGCCCGTTCCCGACAAAGTTCTTATTTCTCCAGGGTTCATATCGCCCTGTCCATTTTCCGTTTGAGTTTTAGCCTTAGCTCGTCTGTACCAGTCCGATCCAAAAGCTCGTCTGATTTCAGCTTCCTCCTTTGTGTCGACATTCAAACTGTCCTGTGTTATAACCAGCAGCCCACCTTTTTTATGCTGCGGAACCTCATCTGGTTTGTTTGCCATGACAATGAATGAAACTCTGCCCACCTGTGCCATCACTCCCCTACTCGGCTCGCTACCCCTAACCTCTCCGTGCTCTGTGTCCCAAATCGGATCATCTGCTGCTCGCATAAGTGGAGGGGGTGGCGGCAACCCAAGGTGATGTGGACTCAGCCTGAGTATTGGTTCTCTTATTACAGAGGGAGCTGAAGGGCTAACATGACTGTCATTCATCCAACATTCCTCCGGACCCTCCGGACTTGTGGGACTTTGTCTGGTTAGACAATCATTTATCATATTGAAGTCATCGTGGTTATATGCAATCACCACAAACCTCCTGTTTGGGTGTGCTTGAATTATTTCCTTCAGAGCCCTATGTGCTGCTGTGGAGCTATATCTGTAGGCTCCGTTTCCGAAAGGAGCTGTTATTATTTCCTTACCCGGGGTAGCAGCGTTGACCCCTGATTCGAGCATCTCAGATAAATATATTATCTGATCCTGCTCATCCATTATTTGATCCCAGGGAGTGTAAGCCACATGCACTATTTCTCCCACTTCGGGGTCTGAATATAGCGCATGTCTAGTAGACTCCCCGTCTGTTAAAGGTAAACTGTTTTTCATTGTTTCAGCATGCCCTGCCACCTCTATAGGCCACCTGGCCCTCAGTGCTTTCGCTATCCCTGCATTATGATTCAGGTATAAATTAGCTGGGTTTAATACGCTTGCCTTGACTGTGTCAAATTGGATTGTGCGCATGTCACCCTGCAGCAAGGTACAGTTAGGCAATGGAAAAGCTTGATTTTCTGGTTGTGTTTTATGTGTTTGTTCACTTGAATTTAGGTTTTGAATTAATTCAGTCGGATAACATCTAATCCCATCATATACAACACACCCGGACTCATCGATATGGGGAGGACGCGGATCTTCTCCCTCCTCCCACTCTGACACCGCATCGTCCATCGTCTGGGGGGTGTACGATCCTTCCTCAAAAATGGTTGGACTTGACCAAATTTAAGAAGCGCACCTTAATAGAACGCGAGTAGCTAATTCCGTTCCCCAAAGGTGCCTTTTCGGTCTAAACACTGGCTCGCGATTACCACGTATCTAGATCGTTCTTCTATTACCGGATAGGTGTACTTAATCGATTTCCTTATCTGGTGGTATGCCAGACTCTGATTAGGACCAGAAATCGGTTAGGTTCGTGCGTACGGACTAATTATTACTCGCGATCATTAGCATTACCCCTCTACTAATGACCATTCATAGCCTACACGTTGGGCGCCATGTTAAGAAATGCGTAATCGTGGCACCTATAGATAATTATTTTGTGTGCTTTTCGACGCCCGAGTTGCTTATACACTCTCACAAGTAATTACTACGGTTATTGCCACGCAAATCAGAATACAACTTAGTTCAGAGAAATCATGTCACATCATGGCTCCAAGCCTCACTGTTTCAACCCAGATACTATTAAGTATCACTCAGTGTGCCTACTGAGATCACCTTCAAGTACTCTCTTCTAGAATGAAAGAGAGGGACAACTCACCTTTCCCACGCAGTCGACCGGTTTCTCTGTGCCGAAGGTCCCCACCTCTCTTAGGTATCGGACGTTTCCTAATCACAGTTCGATCATCAGACCGGTGTAGTCAGGCGAGGTGCGATTCAAACGCGGAACTTAACTCACTTCATTAACTGACGCAGAAGCAAGTTTTGTGGTATTTAAAAAGTACCTTTAGATTTAATGTCAAAAAGGTCAACAAGAATTTAAAGTAAAGAAAAAGAACAATAAGACTTGTTCCCCAAGTCAACAAGTAATTAAAAAGAAAGAAAATAAAAGCAATAGGACTTGTTCCCCAAGTCGCTTAAGCGTTCAGCAAAACAGTGTATAAATCACACCGCAAAAAAGAAGAGCTCAGTCCTTTTAAATGCAACCTGCTTCCGTCTTTTTATCACAGACTTCTCCTTATAAGGTCATTCCATCACACAATGTACTTTTATCATGTCAGGGTTTTTGCAACAGAGGTATGACTCATCTATATGCCGGCTGCTCACACCTGCTTACAGCCTGCGCCCTTCTCGCGGGCCCCAACGGTTACACTTCCTGTGCTTAACCCATTTTACAGTTCCCTTTGACCATTCACATTTTACATCAGCATTGTTCCCTCACAAGCATTTACACTGAAAATGTTTCCTTACACAATAAGCAATTTTCACTCTTGATCATAGCAATCGGCAGCAGATATAGATTTGTTAAACATCACTCAAGCAATTACACACACTATCATATGATTATAAGGCATGATTCAGACATTCTGTAATCATTGTAAAAGGCATATCTTGATTCAGATGATTATAAAGCATAGCTCCAGCAATTTCATCAAAGCATACGTTTTTCATATGATTAATACATATTTCAAACAATCTCAGCAAAGCGTACATTTGTTAAATGAATATGAGAATGGGATATGAGTGTGAATGTGAGTCAGAGAATGTCTATGACTGTGAGCCTAACCCGCGTGCGGCTCCATGTCGTGGCTGTCAGGTTCATTCTTTTGTGAGTCGTTCATCAATACATACATACATACATACATACATACATACATACATACATACATACATACATACATACATACATACATACATACATACATACATACATACATACATACATACATACATACAGTACATACAGTACATACATACATACATACATACATACAGTACATACATACATATAGTACATACAGTACATACATACATACATACATACATACATACATATATACATACATACATACATACATACATACATACATACATACATACATACATACATACATACATACATACATACATACAGTACATACATTGTAGGATGGCCGGCCTCGCGGCAATGTGAAAAGAACTGGAGGCTGGAGGTCCTTCCCGACTTTCCATCGGGTTGCTCCTCTGTGCTGCGTCTGGAAGTCCACACTCCACCACACGGCATGCACTCCCCTGCCGTTTCCAGCCCCGCGAATAGCGCCCGCCATGCGCCGAAGGGAAGGCTCTTTAGTTACTGTATGTCTGATGTGTGTATCTTCACAGATGCAGTCCTGATCGCAGTGAAATCCGCTATTTGTGTGTCCGTGTTTGTGTGTAAATAAACTGTGTCCATGTACTCCGAGCTGTCTTCTGTGTGTATTTTAGCCCCGGACTGTATTACCGACACGGTAACGGTAACACGGTAACACACACACACACACACATACATACATACATACTGAAAGATATCGACTGTATCTTCGGCGAAATCGTTGAAGGCCCGTACTTGTTCAAGTTAGCTTTGTTCAGAGTAAGAGACTTGTTGAAGACGGCTTAGCGAAAGAATGCGTTTATTCACACTAGCCACGGTCACCTCGACACAGCACGAGCCTGCACGAGGCACGTCTGCTGCCAGAAAAGGTCTCTGGATACGAGGAGGTCTTCTTCATACATTACAGAAAAGTACACACATTTATAGTGTAGAATTAACATATGAACCATGACATAGGTGTAAGGGGAGGGGATGGGTGTGTCTGGAGGTCAAAGGGAAGGTATAGCTTGACCAAGGGCCATATATGGTCATACCAGGTATGGCCGGGGCCATATAGATGCTAATACCTTTAGGCTTCAACCATCTTGTAGTGGTTGTAGACAAAAGCCAACAACCAGAGACTAATGTCTGGCTCCAAGACTAACAAAAGCCAGGAACTATGTCTGAATTGTGGCACGGTGGCTCAGGTGCTTGCACTGCCGCCTCACAGCAAGAAGGTTCTGTTTTCGATTCCCGCATGGGGAGCTGTTGGCACTGGGGGCAGGTCCCCAGACCTTCAGTGCTCAGGTGGGCTATCTCGCCGGCCTTTCTGTGTGGAGTTTGCATGTTCTCCTCGTGTTCACAAGGGGTTTACTCCACTAAGAACCCTAACAGAAAAACATGCAAAAGAACAGAACACTCTCCTGTCCGTCCCTGACCAAGACGGACGGTTCACTTCACTTGGTCCCCGGGCGCCTAAAAGGCATCCCACTGCTCCTGGGGTCCTGGAGGAAGGACAGTCCGTGATGGGAAATTGCAGAAGACAAATTCACGGCGACCTCGGCCTGCATGTGTGTGTGTCCTGTCTCGCCACCTAATATATGCAAGTGTGTGTTGCTGTGTGTTGTGGTGCAACAATAAAACTTTGCAGCCTTGTTTGTTTTGATGGCTCCTTAACATAGACAAAAGACCAGGAGCCACCTTGATGGCTCTGGCCTGGTTCTATGCAAACTAACTTGTGGGGGTCGAATTCAGATACGGTCTGGTAGGTAAAGTTATGGTCTGATATGAAATCCACCTAAATCTAACAATACAAACATACATACATGCATACATGCATACATGCATACATACATACACACATACTGTACATACACACATATACACACACAGGAAAGATGAGAAGGATCTGCTGAAGGAGGGAGGACGGAGTGGAAGAAACGCGTCATTCCTCGTCTTCACCGCTGTAACACGACTCTGATGGGACGCTCTGTTCTGTTCTGCTCTGCACTTTGCATGTCCATTTGCTTATGAATGTGGAAACATTGCTCCTCACCCCCACTACTCCTCATCTACGCATATAGACAGCCAAACTCTACCCACTCACTCTGTTTTTTTCTTTCTCTCCTAATCTAGACTAGACTATCTTCGCTATGGGACGCTGCTGTAGTCTCTCCACCCGATCTACCTGTAGAAACCCTCGGCCAACTGCACCAACCGCCACCGCACTGCCGTACCCTTATTCTACCCCATACCCTATGCTAGCATTTATATACAATATATATTATTGCCACCACCGACATGTTTCTCTGTTCCTACTCTCCTTACCCCTGTAACAGTAACCCTATGAGCACAGTGTACACTAGGGTGACCAGACGTCCTCTTTTACCCGGACATGTCCTCTTTTCGAGACCTAGAAAATGCGTCCGGCAGGGATTCCAAAATTGTCCGGGATTTTGCCTTTGATATTTGTGTTTCTCTGGGTCTTTCACAAACTAGTTATTACGGCCTTACAAGTTTTGGAAAGGGTATCTCCCTTCCGTTCCACCTTCTTGTGCGAGCTCTGACTGTAGAGAGAACTGTCATTGGTCGTTAGCCTTCTCAGTGCTGGCAGATGTACGATAATTATCCTCTAAATACGATCATTCTGAGCCTTTGGTAAACTTCGTCGCGGGGGGAGGGGGTCATCTGCATGTCTGCATTTAAAAAGCTGTCAAAACTTTGTCAAGAGGAGGGGGCGGGGTCCGGCATGCTATACATTACCCCACCCCCTCCGCCGCGACTTTTTTACAAACTCAAATCTGGCCACCCTAGTGTATACCCACTAAACTGGTCTTGTATGTATCATGTATATAGCACCGGATGTCTGTATTTATATTATGTACATCTACCAAATGCATGCTGTGTACAACACTTTTTGTTTCCCTTCCCCTTCTGCCACACAACCCTCCCCCCATCCCCCCCTTCCTATCTCCACCCGGCCGACCTCAAGCAGATGGGTCCCCCCTTATGTGCCGTGGTTCTGCTTAAGGTTCCTTCCTGACTAACAGGGAGTTTTTCCTTGCCCCTGCTGCCATTGTGCTTGCACTAAGGGGGTCCAGGCTATGAGCTCTGTAAAGCGCCTTGAGACAATTGTATTGTTATGGGGCTATATAAATAAAATTGAATTGAATTGAATTGAATTGAATTGAATTGAATTGAATTGAATTGAATTGAATTGAATTGTATGTCTGTGTATGTGTGTGTGCGTGCGCATATGCGTGTGCATGGGCGTGTGTGTGTGCCTGTGCGTGTTTGTGCGCATCTGTAAAAGAGATACTGCAGGCTTTGTACAACCCAAAACCTAAACTGTGTCATGCCAGCGCTGAACCCTGCTCCTGCCACGTCCCCTCCGGCTACAACTCACCCAGCACCATCACATCTACCATTCGCCGCCAAATGCCACCCTTTTTCCAACTGAACAAAGACGCATTTCAAAATGTAAACTCGGAAGAAACTTGCAAAAACTAAGGAAAAGTGTTAGCAAAAATACAGTAGGTATCATCCTCCAAAAAATACAGACTCCTACACACAGCACTGTAACCTGTAACCCATACTGGCCCTGGCCCCTGAATAATACCTCCAAGCTAACTAACTAACTCCCTCGAATATCTTTGGCACGTGCCAGTTAGAGACAAGTCTCCCCCCGGATTTGCGTCAACAAAACCCCACCAAATCAACAAACAATCAAAACACTAAATTTACCAGCGTTCTTTGGTCACAGCGCGCTTGACATAGAGCAGAGTCAAAAGGCCGAGAACTGAAAAGTGGACGATAATGGTCTTAAAAAGTGATGTATATGAAATGCTTTTATTATTTGTAATTCACACACTCATTAGCAGTCTGCTGGTGTGAACAAGTCTACACTTACTGAGGATTTTTAAGGTTTGTAATTTGGTTAGAGATTCTGAATCTCTGGTGACAGGTGACAGACTTTCAGAAAGCCACTGTGGTGTTTATCAGTTTCAGTCACAGGTACGGATTAATACATAAAATCTACACATTCGATTATTTTACTTTGTTTATACTGTGAGTAGATTACATTTTAGGATAATGATTTCATGAATGCTTACCTGTCCTCTCAGACCTGCAGGTGAAGGAGGGTGCTGTTGTAGGGAAACAGACTCAGACTGAACTGACCTGCAGCCCCTCCTGTGGCTTGAGCATTTCTTGTTTCATTTCATTTCTTTTGTTTCAACAGTCACACGTCTTTTTCAGTCTTTGCGTCGAAGTTGTCAGTAGTACAAATTTGGCAGACACCTCTCCGTTAGAAGGTAGGTGCATATCCATTCATGTATAGTCATCACTATGAGAGGGAGGCCTTTATTTGAGGGAGAGTTTTATTCTGATTTTCAATAATTTTACCATGAAATCCCATGGTAGCATGTTAGATTCTAAACGGATAGAAACCCTGTAATTTTTTTAAGAGACCTTTCTACTCTAAACTTTGTTTCCCTTTCTGTATATTCAAATTTGGAAGGACAAATAATAGCATGTCATGTACATTGTCAGACTGTTGCAGAGCAGGGTAGAGGTGCCGTGTTTCATGTTGCTCACATTTTAAAGTAAAATATCAATTGGTGACCATCCATTTCACTCTTAAAGAAAGAAAGAGTTTTTTCTCTTTCATACATAGCATTTTGTTGTATTTATGTCATCGTAGTGAAGTCCAGTGTGTAGTAGTTGCTTTCACCTTTTCTGATGTGAATGTGAAAGTTACATTGAACGCTACTGAGACTAGTTCAGACAGAGTAAGGACATCCAGTGAGCAACGTAAACTCTTTATCCTCTCGGTTCTTAATTTATCCTCGTTAATCATAAACCCGTAGATGTTCTAAACTCTGCCTATACAAATTTAACAGTGTGAGTGTGTGATGTTTTATCATTGCAGGGGAAGTGAGAAATGTGTTTTAAAAGCATGCTCATGTTGACTGCAGTATTTCTCCTGAGGCTGCCAGGTACAGTGGACATAATGTAATACTTCCAAAATATGCTAGGATGATATGGCCTATACACTATGAAAGTATAAATGTGTGTATGTAATAAATGTATACTATTATTTGAAATCATGTCATGATTGTATTCTAACAGTGTAATTTTAACATATTTATTTGACACTCCCAAACTTCCAAAACACAGGCATCAGAATTTATAATTAGAATACCTGATCATTGTCAAGAAAATACTCTTCTCAAAGCTGTCTGCATTTAAATCATTTATCCAAATTGACTCGTCATTGTGACTGTGTTTCAGGTGTTCAGTGTGGAGGGAGTGTGACCTACCCCTCCACACGAGTCTGTGGCATTAAAGGGGCATCAGTGCTGCCCTGCAAATATGAATATTCTGTGGTTGGACATTATAGGGGAGGAGAGTGGTATGAAGTGAAAAGAGGGAGAGTCAGAGTACACAGTAACTCTGATTATCCTGACTGCAGACTGAAAATAGACAAACTGTCAGATGATCACTCTGGTGTTTATTACTTTCAGTTTTACACAGAGCTACACTGGAGTTGGATAACAAGCAGACCTGGTGTTACAGTCTCCGTTACACGTAATGATGAACTTATACAACTTACAATTTGTTTTCTTTTTTCTGATCATAATGGAAATGATATTCAAGGTTAAAGCCACAATGACTGCTCACCTCTCTTCTCAGACCTGCAGGTGAAGGAGGGTGCTGTTGCGGGGAAACAGACTCAGACTGAACTGACCTGCAGCACCTCCTGCAGCTTGAGCTCTAACACTCTGGTGGTTGGTCATGTCTGGTACAAGAATGGAAAACTTCTACAAGACAAAACCACAGGCTCTTTAGTGCTAGACTCAAGCAGACCCTTTGAAGTAAACAGTTACTCCTGTGCTGTGAGAGGTTATGAGGCTCACCGTTCCCCTGCAGTGTGTGAGTAGAGATGGAACTCAAGAACATTACATGACTATTTCATATCAGTTACAAAGGATACTTAGATCCATAGTTCACCTTTCTTCAGATTTAGAAGAAAACATGTTTTTACTAAGACAACTTGTTTTTTATATACAGATAACCACATAGATGCCTTTCATAATGCTAAGCATAATGTGCATGTGTAAACTTATAGATATGGTGTTTAATACTCATATTTTACACCTGGCCGTAGGTGCTCCATCTAAACAGTGTTGGGGTGTGACCTACTCATCTTACAGCATCTGTGTATTGATTGGTTCATCGGTGGATATTTCCTGCACGTATAAATATCCCAGAGATCACCGCATCAGCAAAACCTTCTGGTTTAAGCAGCAGAAATCAAGCCGTCTCCCAG